>NW_027142879.1:2500-124164 GCF_026170545.1 Melanerpes formicivorus
CCCCCGTTTTTCTTTTGTGCAAGTAAGGCCTTGGAAGTTATTCTTTGAACACTTTGCATAATACAATTATAAACAAGTTTAACAATAATCAAAATGAGTACAATGATACCTATAGAACCTTAAAACTTACTACTATAATTAACAAACATATTTACATTAAGTCTGGGTATCCCTATCAGACATGTCTGAAAAAGTTCAATCAATTCATTATTACCTGTTATGTTGCATCTTTATTTTCTCTAGGATGGTCAAAAATCATAATTTGTTTAATGGTAGCAAGATTTCTTTAATCTGTAAAGGTAGATCTGGCCAGGCTCTAGCTTCACAGACAGAAAACTTGCAGGCAATCAGCAAGAGCAAAAGAGCTTCATTGCTTTGCCCAATATAAAATTACCCATAATAATGTGTTTTTGCTCATCCTAGTAATACTGATCTCTTATTGGTACCATTTGTTGATGTTTTCAACCGAAAATGAAAATGCATGTTGTGTTGTTATGAATTTTGATTTTCCCTCTAGGTGTGTAAAATTATAGCAAACTGGTGAGATAACATATAAATCCCTTCTCCCTACATTCAGTGTGGTAAGGGTCAAAGCATCCACTTTCACACATGCTCAATTGTGCAGGCTTCTTATGTGAAGAAAACAAATTCCCAGTTCTGAATGTTTATCTTTAAGTCAGCTCCTTCTCAGCCGTGATGTCTCCAATTAACCAGACAGTGTGCTTGCAAGTCTGCAAGATAGGTTTCTTTCCCTTTACCCTCTAAACAGGCCTCACAAGATCCTGACCCTTAATCCCAGTGCACTCTAAGTCTTACAATTTTAACACAAATCACCAGTATAGTCATCACAATTCCCCCTTTTTTTTTTTTTTTTTTTTTTTTTGTCACCATTGATTTGTGTTAAAATTTCCAGATATTTCAGAAACTTCTTAATTGGATCATAATTAAGTTCATCTGTTCTGATCACATTCTGATCATAACCATTTGCTTGTAACTTATTGGCATAAACAATTTCACCTAAAGGTCTTACCATTTTAAAACAACAATTACAATGAATTACACAGATCAGTATTACAATTATTCCAACAGGTATTGCAAAGAATTTTTTAAAGCAACTTATATTCGATAAGCAAGAAGTTAACTTATCCCATATTCCTTTAAATACAGAAGAAGTATCATCTAAAGAAATCTGATGTAATATCTGATTGTGGTTTACAATCGCCTGTAAATCTGTTTCCACTCGTTTATCTAGATTAACGTAACTACAACAACTTACATTTATGACTACACATACACCCTCTTCCTTAACATATCAAAAATCCAAAGCTAATCTATTCTGAGTAGACATTTTTGAGAGACTATTGATTTCAATTTGCTGCACTTTTATTGCATCTGTGCTTGCATTTATCATGATTTCAACTGTAGCAGAAAAATTTACCATTGCTTTTTCAAGGTCAAGTCTTTTCTCTCCGGTCTGATCAAGATTCCACACATGGGAACGTGGTTTTTAATTTCGATTGGACTACTTATGTACAAATAGGGTTAGGATCAAAATTAGGCTCCAGCAGTATATGTGAACTCTGTCTCCTCGGCCTGCTGGGGTGCAACCAGCAGCCGGGTGTATTTTCTTCTCGGCAGCAGTTACATTCTTCAGGAGCCCTACAGATTTTTTAACTCCTTAACCCACTTCAAAATTCCATTTGGAGTCTCTTCTCTACTTCCTTGGTTAGTTTGTTTACCATTTCCCATTGTGCTTTTGTTATTTCAATTCCTCTGCCTTCAAAATCTTATGTCTCTTACTTTTCCTTTTACTAATCCTTTTAATTATTCCTGACATTTCCCAACTAAAATTTCTCTTGTCTTTATTTCCCACTTATGCCAATCCCTTTCAATAATTTTCCAAGGGGATTTAAATCCTTTTCCTCACCACAAAATAGGTTTTCTGTATTTACCAGCCCAAACTGCCTATTTTCAAATTCAGCATTCAGGACAAAATATTATGTTGATCATACTTTTGACCCCAGATTATCATAACAGTTATTGTGATCGATGTTCGACTTCATGGGAAATGCTGTTTCCTCTCAGTCTTGGTTCTTCTGCACATTAGTGAAGGAATAGTTGTTAAAATTAATACCTATTTACTACAAACCTTAACTTATGCTAATACCAAAAAATCCTTAAAACCTTAAAAAACTATGTTAAAATTAATCCATCAAATCAGTGTCTAAAAAGAAATAAAATTGTTACATTAACTAAAAAACACTTTCCAAAATTAAAACCTGTTTATACATTCCTTAACTATATTACATGGAGCTCCTTTGAAATGCCTAGGCAGACAACTAAGAAGGTTCGAACCAAAAGAAAATCTTACAATTTGAACTCTTAACTAAGTGCATACACCTTACTGCAATCACTACGTACTAAGTACTTATAAATACCAAATGCTTACTTATTCATTATGCTTATTAGAAAAACTTAACAAAACTCTAAATAACAAATCTCTGAAAGACGTTACAATCAGAAATGACAAAATGAGTACTGTTGCTTTAAATCAAAAGAGAGTAGTGCGGCTAAAGCCGCTGCGGGGGAAAGGGGTGGGGGCTGCTGCCGTGGCAGCTGCTCCGCTGCTACTGTCGGCGCTGTCGGTATCGGTGGTGCGTCAGCCGGTACCGCCTTGGTCGGAGCCGTCGGTATCCACGGGGGCCGGCAGGGCTCGCGGGAGGAGAGCGGTGGCAGGAACGCTGTAACCGCGATCCTCCAAGCGCTCCATTTTTTCTAAGAGGGGCTGTAAAGCAAAGTCGGCGCTGTTTGAATTCCTCGCTGCTGGTATTGTCTTCCGAGTCCAAGCCGTGGCTGGCGATGTCAGAGGAAGGTTCCCCGCTGTGTGCAAACGGCAGTGGTGACGGCTGGTAAACGCGGTGTGGTCGCCGCAAGATGTATCGGGGGCGGCCCCGGTCGATCGGTCGACAGTTCTCAGACACATCTTTCAGCTGCAACTCAGATACACCTGGCGCTGCATCTCGTCCTGACAAAGTTGCTCTAACTGCAGCAGCCATTCGCTGTTTCAGTTTGTAGGTTTTAACACAGTTCATGCATTCTCGCCACGACTTTTGCAGCTTTATAGCAGTTTTATCACCATCTATAACCAAGTCCCACAACTTGTTCCTGTATTCTCTCCAACAAGCTTCATCAAAATAACTATCTCCGCTAGGGAAATGCCCTAAAGCGGATCTATGGGCCAAAAGTCCAGGCATTACTTTAGACAATATCTCCGCCTTACGCTTTTCGATGACACTGTATTTCGTCTGATGACTGCTTATAGGGTCGGCCTTGCCCTTTCGAGTCTGTGCGCAAAGGTACTAAGGCTGCCATAACCTGTTGACTATGCTCAAGCTGTTTTGTCATTGTCATTGACAACACCTCAGCCTGTTTTTGCAATCCCTTATCAATCACCTCCGTCAACATGGCCATCGGATTGCTTGGCAAGTCCTGAGCCCTCTGCAACAATTCGGCTACCGTCCATCTAGGATCTGCTGATGTAATAAGCTGCTGCGTCTGCTGGTTCCCATTCTGCATTAAACACTGCCTTAAAATTGCCTCTCGGATACCTTCTCCTACGCTTGCTGCTCTAAGTGCGGCAAGCAACTTATCTACAAATTCACCAAGAGGTTCCTGTCTACCTTGCTTAATTCCCATATAGTGAGGATTTGCATTTCCATCCTTCTGCTTTTCAAAAGCCTTCCTTACTATCTGGGCTGATGCTTGCAAAACAGGCGGCTGTAAAAGTGCCTGTAACTCTGGTCTCTCATACTGTCCCGTTCCACACAACTAATCTACTGTTACACCAAATAATGGATCGTTTTGCTGTCTTTGTACTCCAGCTGATTGTCTAGCTAGGTGTTCCCACTCATTCAAAAATGTCATAAATTGAGATGCTGTTAGGATCAGCTTCATAACATTATAAGAATCTCTGGGTAACATATTATAGTTCATATAAATAAAATCAATCATCTGTCTACCTGGTTCAGATTGAACCCCAAATTGACTCGCAGTCTGTCTTAATTGAGATAACAATTTCCATGGCAATTGGGTTACATCAGCCTGAAAAACATTTTGCTCCCCAGGGACCTGTGTATACATTACTGGAAAAGCTTGATGTGAAGCAGCCAGCCGGCTAAGCCCTTCCTGATCTCCTTCGGCATTTAAGTGTTCTGCAACCTTTCGCCAATACTCTGCGTGCTTTCTTGCATGATCTTTAACACCACCTCCAGGATCTATCACCCTGTTTGTCTTCTCTCCCTCACCTGCTTTCTTCTCCTGTACAATTTGCTCAGCTAAAAGAGACGGGGAAGGCTCCTCAGCAGATTCCTGTGTTACAGATTGTAATTCAACTCTGCCACCTAGTCCTTTTACACACGCAGCCTTCTCCTTTCTTAAATAATCCTGAATCTCTTCTGACAAAGGCAACCCAGCATGTGTAACACTTGCTCCATTTGGGTCCGTATAATCTAATCGTACCCTGGCTTGATAAGCTGCCATTTGCTCAGCACGATGCTGATCCAATGCTGTCATAACCATCTTCCACCATTTTCCACACTCTTTTGCTTGTTTTTCATCATGTAAGCCATGCAGCCACAAGTCTTGTCCAGACTTTTTCCACTGCAATCTTTCAAACACCTCATTTGGGTCCTTAAAATATCCTAACTCTGCTGCATAGCTTAACAGCGGCACCAACTCCTTTCTAAAATTTAACTTACACTGTCGCTTTTCTAAAAAGCATATAAATAAATAATACGCTGCCTGCCTATCCATGTCCGTATTTAAACGTTAATACCTCTGCGCACAGACCTCGTTTAAGCAGTTTCTGGCTCTACAGCGTCTTCGGCTTCAAGGCTGTCTTCCCTTTTCTTACAGCCTCCGGTACTGCTATCCCGGGCCGGCCGCCTTCTTGCCTCCCAGCTTACTACGAATCTCCCAACGTCCCGAAGAACTTCTTAAACCCTAACGTTTGTCTTCATTAGGGTCCCTGTTCGGGCGCCACTTACTGCAAGAAGGGGGCCGCTTATTCGACCAATGTGATCAGCGGATTCCAAACTTTTTTGAGCATCAGACACATCTTATATACAGTTTGCTATAATTATGCCCACTTGGCAACATACTATTGGTTGCTCTCTAAAAGGTTACATCATTGTTTTCACAACTCTGTGGAATTCTTCTATCCGGCCTAATTGCTCTCTTTCCCAGATCTCGCCTGCTCCTTATCTTGCTTGCCTCCCATCTCAGGGGCAGCTGGACTTCAGCATACCAAGCAATCAGCACTTTCTCACATCTCCTACTCCACCACTATATTATCAACAGAGAATTCTTCAAGGCCTGAATTGCACAGGTGTTCCTGGGACCCAAGTCCCCTCTTGCCCGACAACAGCACTGCACACATTGCACGCACTGCACGCACTGCACACTCTGCACACCCTACACGCACTGCACACACTGCACCACTGCACACACTGCACGCACTGCACGCACTGCGCACACTGCACGCACTGCACTCGGCACTGCATGCACTGCACTCGGCACTGCATGCACTGCATGTGCTGCACGCACTGCACGCACTGCACACACTGCACACAGTACTGCATGAAGTGCACACACTGCACGCGGCACTGCACACCCTGCACGCACTGCACGCGGCACTGCACACCCTGCACGCACTGCACGCACTGCACGCACTGCACTCGGCACTGTACACACTGCATGCACTGCACGCACTGCACACACTGCACTCGGCACTGCACTCACTGCACGCTCTGCAAGCACTCTACACACTGCACACACTGCACGCACTGCACTCGGCACGGCATGCACTGCACGCAGTGCACACACTGCACTCACTTCAAACACTGCATGCACTGCACACACTGCACACTCTGCATGCACTGCACACCCTGCACGCGCTGCCCGCACTGCACACACTGCACGCACTGCACTCACTGCAAACAATACACACACTGCACGCACTGCACACACTGCACGCGCTGCACGCACTGCACGCACTGCCTGCACTGCACACACTGCACGCGCTGCACTCCCTGCATGCACTGCATGCACTGCACACACTGCACGCGCTGCACTCGGTACTGCATGCACTACAGGCACTACACGCACCGCACACACTGCTCACACTGCATGCGGATCTGCATGAACTGCATGCACTGCACTCACTACACGCACTGCACTCGGCACTGCATGCACTGCATGCACTGCACGCACCGCACACACTGCACGCACTGCACTCACTGCACGCACCGCACACACTGCACGCACTGCACTCACTCCACACACTGCAATCACTGCATGCACTGCACTCGGAACTGCACGCACAGCACGCGCTGCACGCACTGCACACACTGCATGCAATGCACTCACTGAACACACTGCATGCGCTGCGCACGCTGCACACACTGCACACACTCTACACAATGCACGCGCTGCACACACTGCACCCACTGAACGCACATCACACACTGCACACACTGCACACACTGCACGCACTGCACTCACTGCACGCACTGCACACACTGCATGCACTGCACTCGTCACTGCACGCACTGCATGCGCTGCCCGCACTGCACGTGCTACACGCACTGCACACACTGCACGCACTTCACTCACTGCACACACTGCAGGCGGCACTGCACGCACTGCACACACTGCACGCACTGCACCCACCGCATGCACTGCACTCGGCACTGCACGCACTGCACGCGCTGCACGCACTGCACACACTGCACGCACTGCACTCGGCACTGCACACACTGCACGCGGCACTGCACGCACTGCACACACTGCACACCCTACACGCACTGCACACATTGCACGCACTACAGGCACTGCACGCACTGCACGTGCTGCACACACTGCACACACTGCATGCGCTGCACGCTCTGCACAGACTGCACGCACTGCACTCGCTCCATGCACTGCACACACTGCATGCGCTCCACTCGGTACTGCACGCACTGCAAGCACTGCACGCACCGCACATACTGCTCACCCTGCACGCGACACTGCACGCACTGCACGCACTGCACGCACTGCACTCACTGCATGCACTGCACTCGGCACTGCACGCACTGCACACACTGCACACCCTGCACGCACTGCACACCCTGCACGTGCTGCACGCATTGCACACACTGCACGCACTGCACACACTGCACGCACTGCACGCACTGCACTCACTGCATGCACTGCACTCACAGCATGCACTGCACACCCTGCACGCAGTGCACTCGGCACTGCACGCACTGCCCGCGCAGCACACACTGCACACACTGCACTCGGTACTGCATGCACTGCACGCACTGCACTCGGCACTGCACACACTGCACGCACTGCACACACTGCACGCGCTGCACGCGCTGCACGCACAACACTCACTGCACACACTGTACGCGCTGCACTCGGCACTGCCCGCGCTGCATGCACTGCACGCACTGCACACCCTGCACGCACTGCACACACTGCACGCACTTCACTCGGCACTGCATGCACTGCAGGCACTGCACGTGGCACTGCACGCACTGCACGCACTGAACGCACTGCACACACTGCACGCACTGCACACACTGCATGCACTGCACTCGGCACTGCAAGCACTGCACACACTGCATGCACTGCACTCGGCACTGCATGCACTGCACTCGGCACTGCATGCACTGCATGTGCTGCACGCACTGCACGCACTGCACACACTGCACACAGTACTGCATGAAGTGCACACACTGCACGCGGCACTGCACACCCTGCACGCACTGCACGCGGCACTGCACACCCTGCACGCACTGCACGCACTGCACGCACTGCACTCGGCACTGTACACACTGCATGCACTGCACGCACTGCACACACTGCACTCGGCACTGCACTCACTGCACGCTCTGCAAGCACTCTACACACTGCACACACTGCACGCACTGCACTCGGCACGGCATGCACTGCACGCAGTGCACACACTGCACTCACTTCAAACACTGCATGCACTGCACACACTGCACACTCTGCATGCACTGCACACCCTGCACGCGCTGCCCGCACTGCACACACTGCACGCACTGCACTCACTGCAAACAATACACACACTGCACGCACTGCACACACTGCACGCGCTGCACGCACTGCACGCACTGCCTGCACTGCACACACTGCACGCGCTGCACTCCCTGCATGCACTGCATGCACTGCACACACTGCACGCGCTGCACTCGGTACTGCATGCACTACAGGCACTACACGCACCGCACACACTGCTCACACTGCATGCGGATCTGCATGAACTGCATGCACTGCACTCACTACACGCACTGCACTCGGCACTGCATGCACTGCATGCACTGCACGCACCGCACACACTGCACGCACTGCACTCACTGCACGCACCGCACACACTGCACGCACTGCACTCACTCCACACACTGCAATCACTGCATGCACTGCACTCGGAACTGCACGCACAGCACGCGCTGCACGCACTGCACACACTGCATGCAATGCACTCACTGAACACACTGCATGCGCTGCGCACGCTGCACACACTGCACACACTCTACACAATGCACGCGCTGCACACACTGCACCCACTGAACGCACATCACACACTGCACACACTGCACACACTGCACGCACTGCACTCACTGCACGCACTGCACACACTGCATGCACTGCACTCGTCACTGCACGCACTGCATGCGCTGCCCGCACTGCACGTGCTACACGCACTGCACACACTGCACGCACTTCACTCACTGCACACACTGCAGGCGGCACTGCACGCACTGCACACACTGCACGCACTGCACCCACCGCATGCACTGCACTCGGCACTGCACGCACTGCACGCGCTGCACGCACTGCACACACTGCACGCACTGCACTCGGCACTGCACACACTGCACGCGGCACTGCACGCACTGCACACACTGCACACCCTACACGCACTGCACACATTGCACGCACTACAGGCACTGCACGCACTGCACGTGCTGCACACACTGCACACACTGCATGCGCTGCACGCTCTGCACAGACTGCACGCACTGCACTCGCTCCATGCACTGCACACACTGCATGCGCTCCACTCGGTACTGCACGCACTGCAAGCACTGCACGCACCGCACATACTGCTCACCCTGCACGCGACACTGCACGCACTGCACGCACTGCACGCACTGCACTCACTGCATGCACTGCACTCGGCACTGCACGCACTGCACACACTGCACACCCTGCACGCACTGCACACCCTGCACGTGCTGCACGCATTGCACACACTGCACGCACTGCACACACTGCACGCACTGCACGCACTGCACTCACTGCATGCACTGCACTCACAGCATGCACTGCACACCCTGCACGCAGTGCACTCGGCACTGCACGCACTGCCCGCGCAGCACACACTGCACACACTGCACTCGGTACTGCATGCACTGCACGCACTGCACTCGGCACTGCACACACTGCACGCACTGCACACACTGCACGCGCTGCACGCGCTGCACGCACAACACTCACTGCACACACTGTACGCGCTGCACTCGGCACTGCCCGCGCTGCATGCACTGCACGCACTGCACACCCTGCACGCACTGCACACACTGCACGCACTTCACTCGGCACTGCATGCACTGCAGGCACTGCACGTGGCACTGCACGCACTGCACGCACTGAACGCACTGCACACACTGCACGCACTGCACACACTGCATGCACTGCACTCGGCACTGCAAGCACTGCACACACTGCATGCACTGCACTCGGCACTGCAAGCACTGCCTGCGCTGCACGCACTGCACACACTGCACACACTGCACGCACTGCACGCACTGCACGCACTGCACGCACTGCACTCAGCACTGCACGCACTGCACACACTGCACACACTGCTCACACTGCATGCACTGCACTCGGCACTGCACGCACTGCACACACTGCATGCACTGCACTCGGCACTGCAAGCACTGCCTGCGCTGCACGCACTGCACACACTGCACACACTGCACGCGCTGCATGCAATGCACTCGGCACTGCATGCACTGCCCGCGCAGCACGCTCTGCACACACTGCACACTCTGCACGCACTGCACACCCTGCACGCACTGCACGCACAGCACAAACTGCACGCACTGCACTCACTGCACACACTGCACAAACTGCACACACTGTTGTCACGGTCCGGAGACATTAACTGTCTCGGTCCAGAGACACAGTTCTTTTAAATATTCCCGTGTTGTGAAATTAAAGGCACAAACGAGGCCAAAGTATCAACAGCTAGACTATTTATTACATAGATAAAGTGGAC
This sequence comes from Melanerpes formicivorus, assembly GCF_026170545.1. NCBI lineage: Eukaryota > Metazoa > Chordata > Aves > Piciformes > Picidae > Melanerpes > Melanerpes formicivorus. The sequence goes on from NW_027142879.1 coordinate 12,861, forward strand.
ATAAGAAAGGGAGAGGGAGATAATAAAGAGAGAGAGAGAGAGAGATGAGAGATAGAAGAGGAAAGGAATTATATTACCACACCCCTCATCCCCCCCAGGACAGTTAAAGTCGGTGGAAGAAAGGTGCTGCAGGAGATGTTGGGTTTGTAGAGAAACCGTGGTGAGGCTTTTGCTGGAGAACAGCTGTGGTCCTCTGGGGAGATGTTGGGTTGATACAGGAACAGTGCTGAGGCCCCTCTGGGCAGCCTGGGTCTGTAGAGAAGGGGTGCTGAGGATTTGGCTGGAGCTGTGGTCCTCCGGGCAGCTTCTTTTCTCCGGAGCAGCATCGTCCCGGCTTTCTCTTCTCAGCGGCCTGGCCCGTCTCTTGTGTTTTCCTTCATCTCCATTTTTCTCCCCGTTTTTCTCCTCTGTTTCTCTCCTCTGTTTCTCTCTACAAACCAGTAGTTGCTCAAGTCTTTTATACAGTTTTTTAGTCCTTAGGTATGTAGTCAAATATTGTCCCTCAGGAATTCCAGTGGCAGGAAATCTGTGTGTTTGGGCAAGACCCTGGCTGGAGGAGGGGGGAATCTCCGTCTACCCTATCTCCATCCAGACAAGTCCTCCCACATTCCTTTACACAGGTGGTGGAAACCATTGTATCACCCTGCCCAAGGTACTTGATGGGCGGAAACCACCCTGCCCAGAAAGCGTGATGGCTGGGTCCTTGGGTCCATTGTTGTAGTCCCGTGTTATCACGATGCAATCACAAGCTGATTTGCATCCAGGATTGGTGGACAGGATTCTTTCCACCTTCTTTCCAGTGGCTCTGCTATCACTTTATCTTTGTTGACTCACATAGAGAGAGACAAACTTATTAGACTCTCACACCACCCCGTCAATCAAAGATAAAAGGAAGAAAGAAATAAAAGAAAGGAAAGAAGTGGAAAAGAAAGGAAAGAAGTTTTAAACAATTTTTGCAATAGACATAAGTTTTGATTGGCTAATGGCACAAATCTGTTGTACACCATCATTAGACACAAACTGCATATTGGACACTACATGTTGAATCACTGTATGCAACAGGGATTTATACAAGATTGACAATGCTAACAAAATATAACAAAATTAAACCAGGTAATTACACAAGGTGAAAGCATCCTTGTTCCTCCTGGAAGTCAGGAGAACAAACAAACCCATACCCCCCCCCCCCCCACCCCGTCAGTCCTTCAGTTTGGCATTGAAGTGAGAGCTTCAGTCCAGATCTGAATGTCTGCGGGGTTATGGAAAGTACAGTCCTTGAAGAGATGTCTTCTGTGATGCAAAACTTGAGAGGTCTTCCATATTGTAGCAAGACAAGTCCTTCTGACAATACATCAGGTAGTCTTCAGCATTAGAACTTAAATTTAGCATTAGAACTTAAATAAGAAACACAAATAAGAAACACAACCTTGAAACATACAAAACTGGTATTTCCAGGTTACCATTCAGAGCCACCCTCTCAGGTGATAATTACTTTGAATGGGCCTGTAAGTATCGTTGATTGCTTCAGGTTCTCTCAAAGCCAAGCTAAACACAAACAAAAGTCTTTTTCCAAGCCAAGTACAATTTTTTGGTGATCTCCTGATTCATGCTTCACCTCCCAATTCACCACTGGGAAGTGAAGCCCTTGGTTGCCCTGGGGTGCATACCCCTCCCCTCACCAAATGGTTCCACCAAGAGGGGAGCAGTGACCTCAGCCCTCTTTTTAGGCTCAGGCCAACATTGCACAATGATTTGTAATTGTCTCGTGGCTACCCCATCAACCACTTCTTTTGGAATACCTTTCTCCCGACCCATCCCCCACCAATATTGCCGGGTATTCAAGTGTTCCCTGCCCCTAGCCAGGTGCCTACTAGGAATACGGCGCATCTGGCCCTGGGGGCTTGGTGGGTGAGTCATTTTCACATGTCTCAAGCCTCTATTTTGAGTTTTTTTAATTTCCTCAGGTACACTATACTGCCTAACATAATCTAATAATTCCCTCCCCACGTCTTGCCATGTCCTGGAAGAAAGTGAGGTATTAGCTATTTCTTTTTGAAGCTGGATACCTCTTATTTTAAGCAAGTCAGTGAGACCCCTGATCAATGGAGTCATTCTGTTTGCATCCACTAGGAGAGAAAGAGGGGATTCAAAATGATGTTTTAGTTCCCTTCCATATATCATCTGCAGGCATGCAGCCTTTTGCACATTCTCCATTATCTGATTCATCCCTCCCCGCAGAATTAGGGGTTCACCCCTCTCCTTTGGATCAAACCCCCCTGCCCAATAGGCAGCTCTTTGCGTAAGACTCCAGGCTCCACTTCTGTTTTTTGTAGTTAGGAAAACATTATCACCCCAATAGCCCATGGCTTCAGCTTCTGTTAACAGAATCTGATCACCTCCAGTTTTTGAAACTCGCCAGACATATTCCACCTCAGATTCCTCAGCAGAGCGTGCAAATTCTTTACGAATTTTGGCCAATTCAGTGTAGGAGAAAGGCGTTTCTTTGGTTGTGATAGTGGGGGTAACCTCCCCATCCTCATATAAAACTTCAGTTTTAATGAGAGGTCTGATATGCGCAGCAGCTTCCTTAGCTGCTGTCAATTCTGCCCGAGGGCACATAGGGGCAGACTCCAAGTAATTCACACCCTCTTTTGAGTCCAAATACGAATTTTGCCTCCTCTCCTTTTCCAATTGAATTTTAAGATCTGCCACTACGTCTTTCAAAGTGGCAACATGGCTTTGTAGTGACGAAACTAAGTCCTGCAAAGAGGAAATAGTTTTATTCTCCCGTTCATGCCATTCCTCTTTCTCCTTCACTGAGGCGGCTAAACAGGCACCTAAAACCGCACAAATAAAACCTTTGCCTTTCCCGGCTTTTGCTCGTGCATCTTTCTGCAGGGCCACAATTCTATCAGCCACACTCTGGAAATTATGCCAATTTTCACGGGCCCAGTCAAGTACCTGTACAGAGGGGCGGGCACCGTGAACTTCTAAAAGGTTAAAAAGCCTCTCACACCGGGCCATCTCTTTTGTTTCACAAAGCACTTCTTAATAGGGCACTAAGTTTCACGGGGAAGTCAGATCAAAACACTGTTTGTACCAACAAAAGCTTCCCTGGGAAAAACGTACACTTTTAAAAGGCTTACTCCAAAATAATCTTCTCCAGGAAAAATGCACAATAGATTTCTCAGGAGAGGTCACACACAAGAAAAAACAACAACCTGGGCTTCTCAAGGAAGTCACACTATTTCGCTGAGTGAACCCACCCTTGCAAAAGCTTCTCAGCTTTTGTACCTCAAAATTTTTTGTTACACTAGGATAACAACCTTGTGATTCTTAGGGAAGAGTCACTCTGTTTCCCTGAGAGAACACACACCAGCAGAAGTTTCTCAACTTTTGCTTCAATACTGGGCTTCTCGGGAAAGCCACACTTTACAAATATCACCAACACTGGGTTTCCTAAAAGAGGGTACTGAGAATTCTCGGGGAGGTCACACTATAAAGTCAACAGTTGTACCCCAGATAATCTTCCCCGGGAATGCACACACAAATTTAAAGCAGGGTACAGAGGATTCTCGAGGAGGTCACACTATAAAACCAACAGTTGTACCCCGGATAATCTTCCCCGAGAAAGCACACACATTTAAAGATGTTGAGAACTCCCACACAGTCTCTCTGAAAATTTCGCTTCGTCCTTCTCCGGCCACTTCCCTCTCGGGCGAGTGGAAACGCGAATCTGGACTCCACTCTCGCTTCGTACTAAAAGTACGTCTCAGGCACACACACACATTTCGGGGTTCTCAGAAATGGAATAATTTTGCTGTGATACTTTTCACTGCACGGGAATCCTGCCGACTACGCCGACTGTACGCGCTGCACACACTGCACACACTGCACGCGCTGCACGGACTGCACGCACTGCATGCACTGCACACACTGCACGCACTGCACACACTGTACACTCTGCACGCACTGCAAACCCTGTACGCGCTGCACTCACTGCACACACTGCACGCACTGTACTCACTGCATGCACTGCACACACTGCACACGCTGCACTCGGCACTGCACGCACTGCCTGCGCAGCACGCAGTGCACACACTGCACGCACTGCACACACTGCACACTCTGCACGCACTGCACACACTGCACGCACTGCACTCACTGCATGCACTGCACACACTGCACGCGCTGCACTTGGTACTGCACGCACTGCAAGCACTGCACGCACTGCACTCACAGCATGCACTGCACACACTGCATGCACTGCACCCGGCACTGCACGCACTGCACACGGCGCTGCACACACTGCATGCGGCACTGCACGCACTGCACTCCCTGCACGCACTGCACACACTGCACGCACTGCACTCAGCACTGCACACACTTCACACACTGCACACACTGCACACCCTGCACGCACTGCACACCCTGCACGCACTGCACGCAGTACTGTACGCACCGCACGCACTGTACACACATCACACACTGCACACACTGCACACCCTGCACGAACTGCGCACCCTGCACGCGCTGCACTCACTGCACACACTGCACGCACTGCACGCAGTACTGTACGCACCGCACGCACTGTACACACATCACACACTGCACACACTGCACACCCTGCACGAACTGCGCACCCTGCACGCGCTGCACTCACTGCACACACTGCACGCACTGCACTCACTGCATGCACTGCACACACTGCACACGCTGCACTCGGCATTGCACGCACTGCCCGCGCAGCACGCAGTGCACACACTGCACGCGCTGCACACACTGCACACCCTGCACACCCTGCACACACTGCACACCCTGCACGCACTGCACACACTGCACGCACTGCACACCCTGCACGCACTGCACACACTGCACGCGCTGCACTTGGTACTGCACGCACTGCAAGCACTGCATGCACTGCACGCACTGCATGCTCTGCACTCGGCACTGCAAGCACTGCACGCCCTGGAAGCACTGCACCCACTGCACGCACTGCACGCACTGCGCACACTGCGCACACTGCACGCACTGCACTCGGCACTGCAAGCACTGCACGCCCTGGAAGCACTGCACGCACTGCACCCACTGCACGCACTGCACGCACTGCGCACACTGCACGAACTGCACTCGGCACTGCACACCCTGCACGCGCTGCACTCACTGCACACACTGCATGCACTGCACACACTGCACGCACTGCACACACTGCACACTCTGCACGCACTGCACGCACTGCACCCACTGCACGCGCTGCACGCACTGCACACACTACAGGCACTGCACTCACTGCATGCACTGCACACACTGCACGCGCTGCACTCGGCACTGCACGCACTTCACGCGCTGCACGCACTGCACACACTGCACGCAATGCACTCACTGCACACACTGCACACACTGCACGCATTGCACTCGGCACTGCACGCACTGAACGCACTGCACACACTGCGCACACTGCACGCACTGCACACGGCGCTGCACACACTGCATGCGGCACTGCACGCACTGCACTCCCTGCACGCACTGCACACACTGCACGCACTGCACACACTGCACGCACTGCACTCGGCACTGCACACACTTCACGCGGCACTGCAAGCACTGCACACCATGTACGCACTGCACACCATGCACGCACTGCACGCACTACACACTCTGCGCACACTGCACACACTGCACGCACTGCACGCACAGCACACACTGCACACACTGCACACACTGCACGCACAGCACACACTGCACACACTGCACGCACTGCACTCGGTTCTGTACGCACCACACGCACTGCACACACATCACACACTGCACACACTGCACACCCTGCATGCACTGCACACCCTGCACGCACTGCACACACTGCACTCACTGCACGCACTGCACACCCTGCACGCACTGCACACACAGCACGCACTGCACACACTGCACACACTGCACGCACTGCGCTCGGCACTGCATGCACCGCACGCACTGCACACACTGCACGCACTGCACACACTGCACGCACTGCACACACTCACGCACTGCACACCCTGCACGCACTGCACACACTGCACGCGCTGCACGCATGGCATGCACTGCACTCACTGCGCACACTGCACGCACTGCACTCACTGCACACAATGCACGCGCTGCGAGCACAACACGCGCTGCACGCACTGCACACACTGCACACACTGCACACACTGCACTCGGCACTGCACGCACTGCACGCACTGCACTCAGCACTGCATGCACTGCACGCACTGTGCGCGCTGAACGCACTGCACACACTGCACGCACTGCACACATTCACGCACTGCACACCCTGCACGCACTGCACGCACTGCACACACTGCACGCACCGCACTCGGCACAACACGCACTGCACGCACTGCACACGGCACTACACACACTGCACGTGGCACTGCACGCACTGCAATCCCTGCACGCACAGCACACACTGCACGCACTACACTCGGCACTGCACACACTGCACTCGGCACTGCACGCACTGCACACCATGCACACACTGCGCACCATGCACACACTGCACACACTGCACGCACTGTACGCACTGCACACACTGCACACACTGCACACACTGCACGCACTGCACACTCTGCACACACTGCACGCACTGCACGCACTGCACACTCTGCACGCACTGCACGCGCTGCACGCATGGCATGCACTGCACTCACTGCGCACACTGCACACACTGCATGCACTGCACTCGTCACTGCACACACTGCATGCGCTGCCCGCACTGCACGTGCTACACGCACTGCACACACTGCACGCACTTCACTCACTGCACACACTGCAGGCGGCACTGCAAGCACTGCACGCACTGCACACACTGCACGCGCTGCAGTCGGCGCTGCATGCACTGCACACCCTGCACGCACTGCACTCGGTACTGTACGCACCGCACACACTGCACACACATCACACACTGCACACACTGCACACCCTGCACGCACTGCATACCCTGCATGCACTGCACTCGGTACTGTACGCACTGCACGCACAGCACGCACACCACGCACTGCACAAACTGCACGCACTGCACACACTGCACGCACTGCACTCAGCACTGCACGCACTGCACGTGCTGCACACACTGCACGCACTGCACGCACTGCACACACTGCACGCACTGCACACACTCACGCACTGCACTCACAGCACGCACTGCACGCACTGCACGCGCTGCACACGCTGCACGCACTGCACACACTGCTCACACTGCATGCACTGCACACCATGCATGCTCTGCACTCGGCACTGCAAGCACTGCACGCCCTGAAAGCACTGCACCCACTGCACACACTGCACGCACTGCACGCACTGCACACACTCTACACAATGCACGCGCTGCACACACTGCACCCACTGAACGCACATCACACACTGCACACACTGCACACACTGCACGCACTGCACTCACTGCACGCACTGCACACACTGCATGCACTGCACTCGTCACTGCACGCACTGCATGCGCTGCCCGCACTGCACGTGCTACACGCACTGCACACACTGCACGCACTTCACTCACTGCACACACTGCAGGCGGCACTGCACGCACTGCACACACTGCACGCACTGCACCCACCGCATGCACTGCACTCGGCACTGCACGCACTGCACGCGCTGCACGCACTGCACACACTGCACGCACTGCACTCGGCACTGCACACACTGCACGCGGCACTGCACGCACTGCACACACTGCACACCCTACACGCACTGCACACATTGCACGCACTACAGGCACTGCACGCACTGCACGCGCTGCACGCACGGCACACACTGCGCACACTGCACGCACTGCACGCGCTGCACACCCAGCACGCTCTGCACTCGCACACTGCACGCACAGCACGCACTGCACGCACTGCACGCGATGCACGCGATGCACGCACTGCGCGCTACATGCACTGCACACACTGCACGTGCTGCACTCAATGCACACACTGCACGCGCTGCACGCACTGCACACACTGCACGCGCTGCACGCACTGCACGCACTGCCTGCACTGCACACACTGCACGCGCTGCACTCCCTGCATGCACTGCATGCACTGCACACACTGCACGCACCGCACTCGGTACTGCATGCACTACAGGCACTACACGCACCGCACACACTGCTCACACTGCATGCGGATCTGCATGAACTGCACGCACTGCACTCACTACACGCACTGCACTCGGCACTGCATGCACTGCATGCACTGCACGCACCGCACACACTGCACGCACTGCACTCACTCCACACACTGCAATCACTGCATGCACTGCACTTGGAACTGCACGCACAGCACGCGCTGCACGCACTGCACACACTGCACGCAATGCACTCACTGAACACACTGCATGCGCTGCGCACGCTGCACACACTGCACACACTGTACACAATGCACGCGCTGCACACACTGCACCCACTGAACGCACATCACACACTGCACACACTGCACACACTGCACGCACTGCACTCACTGCACGCACTGCACACACTGCATGCACTGCACTCGTCACTGCACGCACTGCATGCGCTGCCCGCACTGCACGTGCTACACGCACTGCACACACTGCACGCACTTCACTCACTGCACACACTGCAGGCGGCACTGCACGCACTGCACACACTGCACACACTGCACGTGCTGCAGTCGGCGCTGCATGCACTGCACACCCTGCACGCACTGCACTCGGTACTGTACGCACTGCACACACTGCACACACATCACACACTGCACACCCTGCACGCACTGCACACCCTGCACGCACTACACTCGGTACTGTACGCACTGCATGCACAGCACGCACACCACGCACTGCACACACTGCACGCACTGCACGCAATGCACTCGGCACTCAAGGCACTGCACGCACTGCACGCGCTGCACGCACGGCATGCACTGCACACACTGCACGCACTGCACACACTGCACGCACTGCACACACTGCACGCACTGCACACACTGCACTCAGCACTGCATGCACTGCACGCACTGCACACACTGCACGCACTGTACACACTCACGCACTGCACACCCTGCACGCACTGCACGCACTGCACACACTGCACGCACCGCACTCGGCACAACACGCACTGCACGCACTGCACACGGCACTACACACACTGCACGTGGCAGTGCACGCACTGCAATCCCTGCACGCACTGCACACACTGCACGCACTACGCTCGGCACTGCACGCACTGCACACCATGCACACACTGCACACACTGCACGCACTGTACGCACTGCACACACTGCGCACACTGCACACACTGCACGCACCGCACACTTTGCACACACTGCACGCACTGCACGCACTGCACACACTGCACACAATGCACGCGCTGCACGCACGGCATGCACTGCACTCACTGCGCACACTGCACGCACTGCACTCACTGCACACAATGCACGCGCTGCGAGCACAACACGCGCTGCACGCACTGCACACACTGCACGCAATGCACTCACTGCACACACTGCACGCACTGCGCACGCTGCACACACTGCACACACTGCACACACTGCACCCACTGAACGCACAGCACACACTGCACACACTGCACACACTGCACGCACTGCACTCACTGCACGCACTGCACACACTGCATGCACTGCACTCGTCACTGCACGCACTGCATGCGCTGCCCGCACTGCACGTGCTACACGCACTGCACACACTGCACGCACTTCACTTACTGCACACACTGCAGGCGGCACTGCAAGCACTGCACACCCTGCACACACTGCACTCGGTACTGTACGCGCCGCACGCACTGCACACACATCACACACTGCACACACTGCACACCCTGCACGCACTGCACTCAGCACTGCACGCACTGCACGTGCTGCACGCACTGCACGCACTGCACGCACTGCACACACTGCACACACTGCGCTCAGCACTGCACGCACTGCACGTGCTGCACACACTGCACACACTGCATGCGCTGCACGCTCTGCACAGACTGCACGCACTGCACTCGCTCCATGCACTGCACACACTGCATGCGCTCCACTCGGTACTGCACGCACTGCAAGCACTGCACGCACCGCACATACTGCTCACCCTGCACGCGACACTGCACGCACTGCACGCACTGCACGCACTGCACTCACTGCATGCACTGCACTCGGCACTGCACGCACTGCACACACTGCACACCCTGCACGCACTGCACACCCTGCACGTGCTGCACGCATTGCACACACTGCACGCACTGCACACACTGCACGCACTGCACGCACTGCACTCACTGCATGCACTGCACTCACAGCATGCACTGCACACCCTGCACGCAGTGCACTCGGCACTGCACGCACTGCCCGCGCAGCACACACTGCACACACTGCACTCGGTACTGCATGCACTGCACGCACTGCACTCGGCACTGCACACACTGCACGCACTGCACACACTGCACGCGCTGCACGCGCTGCACGCACAACACTCACTGCACACACTGTACGCGCTGCACTCGGCACTGCCCGCGCTGCATGCACTGCACGCACTGCACACCCTGCACGCACTGCACACACTGCACGCACTTCACTCGGCACTGCATGCACTGCAGGCACTGCACGTGGCACTGCACGCACTGCACGCACTGAACGCACTGCACACACTGCACGCACTGCACACACTGCATGCACTGCACTCGGCACTGCAAGCACTGCACACACTGCATGCACTGCACTCGGCACTGCAAGCACTGCCTGCGCTGCACGCACTGCACACACTGCACACACTGCACGCACTGCACGCACTGCACGCACTGCACGCACTGCACTCAGCACTGCACGCACTGCACACACTGCACACACTGCTCACACTGCATGCACTGCACTCGGCACTGCACGCACTGCACACACTGCATGCACTGCACTCGGCACTGCAAGCACTGCCTGCGCTGCACGCACTGCACACACTGCACACACTGCACGCGCTGCATGCAATGCACTCGGCACTGCATGCACTGCCCGCGCAGCACGCTCTGCACACACTGCACACTCTGCACGCACTGCACACCCTGCACGCACTGCACGCACAGCACAAACTGCACGCACTGCACTCACTGCACACACTGCACAAACTGCACACACTGTTGTCACGGTCCGGAGACATTAACTGTCTCGGTCCAGAGACACAGTTCTTTTAAATATTCCCGTGTTGTGAAATTAAAGGCACAAACGAGGCCAAAGTATCAACAGCTAGACTATTTATTACATAGATAAAGTGGACATAAGAAAGGGAGAGGGAGATAATAAAGAGAGAGAGAGAGAGAGATGAGAGATAGAAGAGGAAAGGAATTATATTACCACACCCCTCATCCCCCCCAGGACAGTTAAAGTCGGTGGAAGAAAGGTGCTGCAGGAGATGTTGGGTTTGTAGAGAAACCGTGGTGAGGCTTTTGCTGGAGAACAGCTGTGGTCCTCTGGGGAGATGTTGGGTTGATACAGGAACAGTGCTGAGGCCCCTCTGGGCAGCCTGGGTCTGTAGAGAAGGGGTGCTGAGGATTTGGCTGGAGCTGTGGTCCTCCGGGCAGCTTCTTTTCTCCGGAGCAGCATCGTCCCGGCTTTCTCTTCTCAGCGGCCTGGCCCGTCTCTTGTGTTTTCCTTCATCTCCATTTTTCTCCCCGTTTTTCTCCTCTGTTTCTCTCCTCTGTTTCTCTCTACAAACCAGTAGTTGCTCAAGTCTTTTATACAGTTTTTTAGTCCTTAGGTATGTAGTCAAATATTGTCCCTCAGGAATTCCAGTGGCAGGAAATCTGTGTGTTTGGGCAAGACCCTGGCTGGAGGAGGGGGGAATCTCCGTCTACCCTATCTCCATCCAGACAAGTCCTCCCACATTCCTTTACACAGGTGGTGGAAACCATTGTATCACCCTGCCCAAGGTACTTGATGGGCGGAAACCACCCTGCCCAGAAAGCGTGATGGCTGGGTCCTTGGGTCCATTGTTGTAGTCCCGTGTTATCACGATGCAATCACAAGCTGATTTGCATCCAGGATTGGTGGACAGGATTCTTTCCACCTTCTTTCCAGTGGCTCTGCTATCACTTTATCTTTGTTGACTCACATAGAGAGAGACAAACTTATTAGACTCTCACACCACCCCGTCAATCAAAGATAAAAGGAAGAAAGAAATAAAAGAAAGGAAAGAAGTGGAAAAGAAAGGAAAGAAGTTTTAAACAATTTTTGCAATAGACATAAGTTTTGATTGGCTAATGGCACAAATCTGTTGTACACCATCATTAGACACAAACTGCATATTGGACACTACATGTTGAATCACTGTATGCAACAGGGATTTATACAAGATTGACAATGCTAACAAAATATAACAAAATTAAACCAGGTAATTACACAAGGTGAAAGCATCCTTGTTCCTCCTGGAAGTCAGGAGAACAAACAAACCCATACCCCCCCCCCCCCCACCCCGTCAGTCCTTCAGTTTGGCATTGAAGTGAGAGCTTCAGTCCAGATCTGAATGTCTGCGGGGTTATGGAAAGTACAGTCCTTGAAGAGATGTCTTCTGTGATGCAAAACTTGAGAGGTCTTCCATATTGTAGCAAGACAAGTCCTTCTGACAATACATCAGGTAGTCTTCAGCATTAGAACTTAAATTTAGCATTAGAACTTAAATAAGAAACACAAATAAGAAACACAACCTTGAAACATACAAAACTGGTATTTCCAGGTTACCATTCAGAGCCACCCTCTCAGGTGATAATTACTTTGAATGGGCCTGTAAGTATCGTTGATTGCTTCAGGTTCTCTCAAAGCCAAGCTAAACACAAACAAAAGTCTTTTTCCAAGCCAAGTACAATTTTTTGGTGATCTCCTGATTCATGCTTCACCTCCCAATTCACCACTGGGAAGTGAAGCCCTTGGTTGCCCTGGGGTGCATACCCCTCCCCTCACCAAATGGTTCCACCAAGAGGGGAGCAGTGACCTCAGCCCTCTTTTTAGGCTCAGGCCAACATTGCACAATGATTTGTAATTGTCTCGTGGCTACCCCATCAACCACTTCTTTTGGAATACCTTTCTCCCGACCCATCCCCCACCAATATTGCCGGGTATTCAAGTGTTCCCTGCCCCTAGCCAGGTGCCTACTAGGAATACGGCGCATCTGGCCCTGGGGGCTTGGTGGGTGAGTCATTTTCACATGTCTCAAGCCTCTATTTTGAGTTTTTTTAATTTCCTCAGGTACACTATACTGCCTAACATAATCTAATAATTCCCTCCCCACGTCTTGCCATGTCCTGGAAGAAAGTGAGGTATTAGCTATTTCTTTTTGAAGCTGGATACCTCTTATTTTAAGCAAGTCAGTGAGACCCCTGATCAATGGAGTCATTCTGTTTGCATCCACTAGGAGAGAAAGAGGGGATTCAAAATGATGTTTTAGTTCCCTTCCATATATCATCTGCAGGCATGCAGCCTTTTGCACATTCTCCATTATCTGATTCATCCCTCCCCGCAGAATTAGGGGTTCACCCCTCTCCTTTGGATCAAACCCCCCTGCCCAATAGGCAGCTCTTTGCGTAAGACTCCAGGCTCCACTTCTGTTTTTTGTAGTTAGGAAAACATTATCACCCCAATAGCCCATGGCTTCAGCTTCTGTTAACAGAATCTGATCACCTCCAGTTTTTGAAACTCGCCAGACATATTCCACCTCAGATTCCTCAGCAGAGCGTGCAAATTCTTTACGAATTTTGGCCAATTCAGTGTAGGAGAAAGGCGTTTCTTTGGTTGTGATAGTGGGGGTAACCTCCCCATCCTCATATAAAACTTCAGTTTTAATGAGAGGTCTGATATGCGCAGCAGCTTCCTTAGCTGCTGTCAATTCTGCCCGAGGGCACATAGGGGCAGACTCCAAGTAATTCACACCCTCTTTTGAGTCCAAATACGAATTTTGCCTCCTCTCCTTTTCCAATTGAATTTTAAGATCTGCCACTACGTCTTTCAAAGTGGCAACATGGCTTTGTAGTGACGAAACTAAGTCCTGCAAAGAGGAAATAGTTTTATTCTCCCGTTCATGCCATTCCTCTTTCTCCTTCACTGAGGCGGCTAAACAGGCACCTAAAACCGCACAAATAAAACCTTTGCCTTTCCCGGCTTTTGCTCGTGCATCTTTCTGCAGGGCCACAATTCTATCAGCCACACTCTGGAAATTATGCCAATTTTCACGGGCCCAGTCAAGTACCTGTACAGAGGGGCGGGCACCGTGAACTTCTAAAAGGTTAAAAAGCCTCTCACACCGGGCCATCTCTTTTGTTTCACAAAGCACTTCTTAATAGGGCACTAAGTTTCACGGGGAAGTCAGATCAAAACACTGTTTGTACCAACAAAAGCTTCCCTGGGAAAAACGTACACTTTTAAAAGGCTTACTCCAAAATAATCTTCTCCAGGAAAAATGCACAATAGATTTCTCAGGAGAGGTCACACACAAGAAAAAACAACAACCTGGGCTTCTCAAGGAAGTCACACTATTTCGCTGAGTGAACCCACCCTTGCAAAAGCTTCTCAGCTTTTGTACCTCAAAATTTTTTGTTACACTAGGATAACAACCTTGTGATTCTTAGGGAAGAGTCACTCTGTTTCCCTGAGAGAACACACACCAGCAGAAGTTTCTCAACTTTTGCTTCAATACTGGGCTTCTCGGGAAAGCCACACTTTACAAATATCACCAACACTGGGTTTCCTAAAAGAGGGTACTGAGAATTCTCGGGGAGGTCACACTATAAAGTCAACAGTTGTACCCCAGATAATCTTCCCCGGGAATGCACACACAAATTTAAAGCAGGGTACAGAGGATTCTCGAGGAGGTCACACTATAAAACCAACAGTTGTACCCCGGATAATCTTCCCCGAGAAAGCACACACATTTAAAGATGTTGAGAACTCCCACACAGTCTCTCTGAAAATTTCGCTTCGTCCTTCTCCGGCCACTTCCCTCTCGGGCGAGTGGAAACGCGAATCTGGACTCCACTCTCGCTTCGTACTAAAAGTACGTCTCAGGCACACACACACATTTCGGGGTTCTCAGAAATGGAATAATTTTGCTGTGATACTTTTCACTGCACGGGAATCCTGCCGACTACGCCGACTGTACGCGCTGCACACACTGCACACACTGCACGCGCTGCACGGACTGCACGCACTGCATGCACTGCACACACTGCACGCACTGCACACACTGTACACTCTGCACGCACTGCAAACCCTGTACGCGCTGCACTCACTGCACACACTGCACGCACTGTACTCACTGCATGCACTGCACACACTGCACACGCTGCACTCGGCACTGCACGCACTGCCTGCGCAGCACGCAGTGCACACACTGCACGCACTGCACACACTGCACACTCTGCACGCACTGCACACACTGCACGCACTGCACTCACTGCATGCACTGCACACACTGCACGCGCTGCACTTGGTACTGCACGCACTGCAAGCACTGCACGCACTGCACTCACAGCATGCACTGCACACACTGCATGCACTGCACCCGGCACTGCACGCACTGCACACGGCGCTGCACACACTGCATGCGGCACTGCACGCACTGCACTCCCTGCACGCACTGCACACACTGCACGCACTGCACTCAGCACTGCACACACTTCACACACTGCACACACTGCACACCCTGCACGCACTGCACACCCTGCACGCACTGCACGCAGTACTGTACGCACCGCACGCACTGTACACACATCACACACTGCACACACTGCACACCCTGCACGAACTGCGCACCCTGCACGCGCTGCACTCACTGCACACACTGCACGCACTGCACGCAGTACTGTACGCACCGCACGCACTGTACACACATCACACACTGCACACACTGCACACCCTGCACGAACTGCGCACCCTGCACGCGCTGCACTCACTGCACACACTGCACGCACTGCACTCACTGCATGCACTGCACACACTGCACACGCTGCACTCGGCATTGCACGCACTGCCCGCGCAGCACGCAGTGCACACACTGCACGCGCTGCACACACTGCACACCCTGCACACCCTGCACACACTGCACACCCTGCACGCACTGCACACACTGCACGCACTGCACACCCTGCACGCACTGCACACACTGCACGCGCTGCACTTGGTACTGCACGCACTGCAAGCACTGCATGCACTGCACGCACTGCATGCTCTGCACTCGGCACTGCAAGCACTGCACGCCCTGGAAGCACTGCACCCACTGCACGCACTGCACGCACTGCGCACACTGCGCACACTGCACGCACTGCACTCGGCACTGCAAGCACTGCACGCCCTGGAAGCACTGCACCCACTGCACGCACTGCACGCACTGCGCACACTGCGCACACTGCATGCTCTGCACTCGGCACTGCAAGCACTGCACGCCCTGGAAGCACTGCACCCACTGCACGCACTGCACGCACTGCGCACACTGCGCACACTGCACGCACTGCACTCGGCACTGCAAGCACTGCACGCCCTGGAAGCACTGCACGCACTGCACCCACTGCACGCACTGCACGCACTGCGCACACTGCACGAACTGCACTCGGCACTGCACACCCTGCACGCGCTGCACTCACTGCACACACTGCATGCACTGCACACACTGCACGCACTGCACACACTGCACACTCTGCACGCACTGCACGCACTGCACCCACTGCACGCGCTGCACGCACTGCACACACTACAGGCACTGCACTCACTGCATGCACTGCACACACTGCACGCGCTGCACTCGGCACTGCACGCACTTCACGCGCTGCACGCACTGCACACACTGCACGCAATGCACTCACTGCACACACTGCACACACTGCACGCATTGCACTCGGCACTGCACGCACTGAACGCACTGCACACACTGCGCACACTGCACGCACTGCACACGGCGCTGCACACACTGCATGCGGCACTGCACGCACTGCACTCCCTGCACGCACTGCACACACTGCACGCACTGCACACACTGCACGCACTGCACTCGGCACTGCACACACTTCACGCGGCACTGCAAGCACTGCACACCATGTACGCACTGCACACCATGCACGCACTGCACGCACTACACACTCTGCGCACACTGCACACACTGCACGCACTGCACGCACAGCACACACTGCACACACTGCACACACTGCACGCACAGCACACACTGCACACACTGCACGCACTGCACTCGGTTCTGTACGCACCACACGCACTGCACACACATCACACACTGCACACACTGCACACCCTGCATGCACTGCACACCCTGCACGCACTGCACACACTGCACTCACTGCACGCACTGCACACCCTGCACGCACTGCACACACAGCACGCACTGCACACACTGCACACACTGCACGCACTGCACTCGGCACTGCATGCACCGCACGCACTGCACACACTGCACGCACTGCACACACTGCACGCACTGCACACACTCACGCACTGCACACCCTGCACGCACTGCACACACTGCACGCGCTGCACGCATGGCATGCACTGCACTCACTGCGCACACTGCACGCACTGCACTCACTGCACACAATGCACGCGCTGCGAGCACAACACGCGCTGCACGCACTGCACACACTGCACACACTGCACACACTGCACTCGGCACTGCACGCACTGCACGCACTGCACTCAGCACTGCATGCACTGCACGCACTGTGCGCGCTGAACGCACTGCACACACTGCACGCACTGCACACATTCACGCACTGCACACCCTGCACGCACTGCACGCACTGCACACACTGCACGCACCGCACTCGGCACAACACGCACTGCACGCACTGCACACGGCACTACACACACTGCACGTGGCACTGCACGCACTGCAATCCCTGCACGCACAGCACACACTGCACGCACTACACTCGGCACTGCACACACTGCACTCGGCACTGCACGCACTGCACACCATGCACACACTGCGCACCATGCACACACTGCACACACTGCACGCACTGTACGCACTGCACACACTGCGCACACTGCACACACTGCACGCACTGCACACTCTGCACACACTGCACGCACTGCACGCACTGCACACTCTGCACGCACTGCACGCGCTGCACGCATGGCATGCACTGCACTCACTGCGCACACTGCACACACTGCATGCACTGCACTCGTCACTGCACACACTGCATGCGCTGCCCGCACTGCACGTGCTACACGCACTGCACACACTGCAGGCGGCACTGCAAGCACTGCACGCACTGCACACACTGCACGCGCTGCAGTCGGCGCTGCATGCACTGCACACCCTGCACGCACTGCACTCGGTACTGTACGCACCGCACACACTGCACACACATCACACACTGCACACACTGCACACCCTGCACGCACTGCATACCCTGCATGCACTGCACTCGGTACTGTACGCACTGCACGCACAGCACGCACACCACGCACTGCACAAACTGCACGCACTGCACACACTGCACGCACTGCACTCAGCACTGCACGCACTGCACGTGCTGCACACACTGCACGCACTGCACGCACTGCACACACTGCACGCACTGCACACACTCACGCACTGCACTCACAGCACGCACTGCACGCACTGCACGCGCTGCACACGCTGCACGCACTGCACACACTGCTCACACTGCATGCACTGCACACCATGCATGCTCTGCACTCGGCACTGCAAGCACTGCACGCCCTGAAAGCACTGCACCCACTGCACACACTGCACGCACTGCACGCACTGCACACACTGCGCACACTGCACGCACTGCACACGGCACTGCACGCACTGCACTCGGCACTGCACGCACTGCACAGCATGCACGCACTGCACACACTGCATGCACTGCACACACTGTGCACAGTGCACACACTGCATGCACTGCATGCACCGCACGCACTGCGCACACTGCGCACACTGCACGCACTGCACACCCTGCACGCACTGCACGCTCTGCACGCACTGCACTTGGTACTGCACGCACTGCAAGCACTGCATGCACTGCACGCACTGCATGCTCTGCACTTGGCACTGCAAGCACTGCACGCCCTGGAAGCACTGCACCCACTGCACCCACTGCACGCACTGCACGCACTGCGCACACTTCACGAACTGCACTCGGCACTGCATGCACTGCACGCCCTGCACGCACTGCACGCACTGCACGCACCGCACGCACTGCGCTCGGCACTGCACACACTGCACGTGCTGCACTCGGTACTGCACGCAGTGCACACACTGCACGCACTGCACGCACTGCACGCACTGCACACACTGCACGCACTGCACTTGGTACTGCACGCACTGCAAGCACTGCATGCACTGCACGCACTGCATGCTCTGCACTTGGCACTGCAAGCACTGCACGCCCTGGAAGCACTGCACCCACTGCACCCACTGCACGCACTGCACGCACTGCGCACACTTCACGAACTGCACTCGGCACTGCATGCACTGCACGCCCTGCACGCACTGCACGCACTGCACGCACCGCACGCACTGCGCTCGGCACTGCACACACTGCACGTGCTGCACTCGGTACTGCACGCAGTGCACACACTGCACGCACTGCACGCACTGCACGCACTGCATGCACTGTACACACTGCACGCGCTGCACTCGGCACTGCATGCACTGCACGTGCTGCACTCAGTACTGCACGCACTGCAAGCACTGCATGCACTGCACGCACTGCATGCTCTGCACTCGGCACTGCAAGCACTGCACGCCCTGGAAGCACTGCACCCACTGCACCCACTGCACGCACTGCACGCACTGCGCACACTGCACGAACTGCACTCGGCACTGCATGCACTGCACGCCCTGCACGCACTGCACGCACTGCACGCACCGCACGCACTGCGCTCGGCACTGCACACACTGCACGTGCTGCACTCGGTACTGCACGCACTGCAAGCACTGCACTCACTGCACGCACTGCACTCACTGCATGCACTGCACACACTGCATGCACTGCACTCGGCACTGCACGCACTGCAAGCACTGCACGCACTGCACTCGGAACTGCACGCACAGCACGCGCTGCACGCACTGCACGCACTGCACGCACCGCACTCGGCACTGCACGCACTTGATGCCGAATTTTGCCCCAAAAGGCAAGAATAACTGCCTAAGAGACCCAGTTTAAGTCAGATAGACAGGAGGTATTTTATTAGCAACGCGTTGGAGAAATCACTAAATGGATTTCTACCTTTCCCGTAACAAAAGCATGTCTTTTATACAGTTTTGGACGTAGTATTGCATCAGATCACATACATAATCATATCTTTGCATACATATTCATAAGAGGCGTGGTGTAGGTGGAGCGTGGGCAGGGACATCTCTTTTGAGGATCTTCTTGGTGGTCATTCCGGTGGCCTTCATCATGGGCAGGGGTCTTCTGATGAGTCTTCCTCTCTTAAACTTTTGAACTCTTCCTAATTTGGTCAATTCCCGGTGTGCCTGGCTTAGTTTCACTGACTTGACAAGGCTGTTAGGGTTAGTTTGACCTTGTTGGCTCTGAATCATGCTTACTTCGTCAGTCCTTATCACTTATCTCCTTTTTCTGTCACAGTGTCCCAGGCCTCAGCCGATTTATTACTCTATGTGGTTTGTGCTCCCTTCCATTGCTTCACATTCTATGTTTTAACTCATTATTTCTTGAAAGCTATATGTTTTGGGGCTTCATTTCCCCCCTTTTTTCTTATAACTTACGAATTCTTTCGTCAAATTCTAATCCTATAGGGCTCTGATATGCTCGTACCATAGCCCAAACCATTTGGGTCCTTTTCATTATGATTCTTAGTCTGCACCACATACAAATATTTGTGAGAGTTAATAGTAACAGAACTACAATTACTATTAGTATTGGGTGCACCAGATAGTTGAAGACCTGTGTAGCTGTTGGGGAGTATCCTGTAAAGATGTCCCACCAATGATGCTGGCCTACTTGTTCTACTTTGGTCAGGACATCTGTTATTTTTTCTGAATTATGTTCTACCTGCCATACCATTCGTTTAGTCGTTTGATTCACCTGTTGCACCAATTTCTTCACTTTAGGATGTGCGAGCATCGCTTTAAGAATTTTGACGTCCATCCCTATTTGTAATTTCGATATCTCTTGATATAGGTTAAAATCTGCGTTAATTAGCTGTTGAGTAGTTATTGGGACAGTATAGTGAAAATCACAACCCACTATTTTGGTGAAGTTGCACACACAGAAGTTAGTATTGTTAGTCTCCTCTTGGCAATTATCTATAGTGACGTTGTCACAAGCTGTCCTCACGCAAGCACACCCATTCCCTATATAGTAAACTTGTGATTGTGTTCTATTATGTGAAAGCATTTCAAAGGTACATATACTGTTTTCGACATCTAAGCATAAATCTTCTGCTTCTACTACAGCGTTTTCGCAAACATAGCCTAATTGTCCTCTAGGAATACATGCCTCTGTGCTAACTGATTGCCACCTATTTTTGGTATAATCATAACTGGCCCAGACATTGTGGTCTATTGGTCTGACAATGACATGTTGATGTATTGTCCCTAGAGTGAGGATAGGAAAGATAGCTCTTTCTTCTGCCGTACTAATGGTGAGGACATGGGCTTCAATGTGATCTCGTTGAGGCTCATAAGTGAAATTTACTAATTGCCACCAGGCTTGGTGGTCCTTCTCAAATTGTGTAGTATGATTGTCCTTTAGTATTGTTTCCCTTATTTCTTGAGGTAATGTACCTGACATGTCCTCTTTCATTATTCCTGCCGCTACTGATTGTACCCATTGTTGTGTCTGAGAGCATTGGATAGCGAGTGCAATGTCTCTACTAAGTTCCCCTGTATAATCAGCGAGCTTCACAAAATCCTCTGCAGTATGGTTTGCTACCATGGTTAGTAATTTTACTACTAGCGGTTGTGTTTCTGCTAATATAAGCACAGATGAACTCAGGGGCACTTTGAGTTTTCCTAAGTTGGTGGTGACAGTACTTAATTTGTTCACCAATACCTCTTGATCCACTGCATTTAGTATTCCAAATCCAGTGCCGACCCATCCACTTATATCTCTTTGCGCCCGTCTGTGATAAGACCTAGTTGCCAGCCATGCATTCCATCCCTTAAGGCTTTGCTGTATAAATGGTCGGCAATCCTTCTGCAAATGTGTAACATCGGTGTGAATGTTCATCTGCACCTTTTTCAGGGAATAAGTGGGGTCTAACAATAATTTTAGTTCGTTAGATCTTCTTATCACTTGAGGCCCTGTAAAGGTTAGGTTATGTACTATTTTACATCCTATTGGTAGAGTGGTTTCTTGGGGCAAGTCTAAATCTGGATACAATGGGATCACGTCCCCCGGTAATTGCACCTTATATTCGACAGCATGCCCAGGGAAGCCTAAACCCTGTTCCAGCATTTTCAACTGTCTTTCGCATACGAAGGACATTGATTGATCCAATCTAAATGCCATTTCACACCGTGCTTTCCCTTCCTCAGGACCATTAGATGCTACGATCTTTCCCGCAGGAAAGAGAAGAGGGTGTAGGTCAAGGGTTAGGTTTTGGGGATGTAGTTCCCCAAGCGAATCTTCTCTATAAATTACCGAGTTATGGGGTTGTAATCCGGGTGGATCTTCCCTGAAGTCACTCCACTGGCATGAAATTGGACCCTTTTGCTGGACCCAGACGGTGGGCTTGCCCATTTTCACTGGACTAAAGGTAATTAGGTTATGTTTAGAGTCTGGCATCAAGGGTCGAATTGTTAATACTAGCTGCCTTGTTTTTCCTTCCACTGGGTCAAGCTCTCGACACCCAATTTGGATTTGATCTCCCTTGTATGCTACCATGGAGGGCTGATGCCATACTTTACTCATGTATGGCTGATTGTTACGTAAGGCATAAACCTCGAAATAGGGTCCCTTCTTTCCTCTCTCTGGGTGGATACACTGGTGTGAATGAGACCATGGGTCTATTGGGGCAGAGCCTTGGGGAAGAGCTATACTTATCGAGAGTCCAATGATCAGAGTTGTAAATGTTTGAGGTGGAGTCAGGATCATGACGTCTGCTCCTCTGGTTTGTTCTCCAGAGCTTTCTTGACTCGTGAATAATGGATCCACGTAGGTCGCTCCTTGATTCGAACCGTGGTGAAGGTAGTCAGCAGCACTTGGAAAGGTCCTTCCCACTTCTCTTGTAGGGGTTTCACTAAAAGATTCTTAACATACACCCAATCACCGGGATTAAACGAATGCAATTTACAATCAGGTTGTTTAGGTTGGTGCTCTATCACCACAGTAGCATTTTTGTCGAACTGCTTTCCCACCGTAATTACATAATCATAAATATACTGATCACCAATTTGGCCTGTAGCGTCCCCATTCATGACTTGCATAGCATAAGGTCTACCATACAAAATTTCAAATGGGCTTAACTTTTCTTTTGATCTTGGTTTGACTCTCAGCCTCAGTAGAGCAATAGGCAGAACTTGATACCACTGCAAATTAGTCTCCTGACATATTTTGGCAATTTGCTGTTTAATAAGGTGATTCATCTTTTCCACTTGCCCACTGGCCTGTGGACGGTAAGGCGTGTGTAATTGCCATTTGATTTGTAATGCTTTGCTTATTGCTCTCACCGCTTTTGTACAGAAATGTGTACCCCTATCCGAAGAAATGCTCTTCGGTACCCCAAACCGTGGAATAATTTCATTCAACAGTACTTTAGTTACTTCTCTTTCCTTATTTGTCCTGCAAGGGAATGCTTCAGGCCACCCAGAAAACGTATCAGTTAATACCAACAAATACCGAAACCCCCCTTTTCTTGGGAGTTCAGAAAAATCAATTTGCCATACTTCACCTGGGAATTTACCTCGATTTATGGCTCCTTGGTGTACCTTGGTTCCCGTATTCGGGTTGTTTTTCAGACACCGCTCGCACTGGGATGTAACGTGTTTTATAGTAGTAAATAATTTTGGTCTTGCTATCCTGGTTTGCAAATATTGGTAAAGCAAATCTAGCCCCCAATGGGTCTTCTCATGTTCTGCCTTTACAAACTGCCACATCACGTTTCCTGGTATTACTAACTGTCCTGTTTCCAACTGACCCCAACCATTTTCTAATATTTTTCCCTTCTTTCTTCGTATCCACCTATGGTCTGATTCCTGGTAATCTGGCTGGATATTGATATCCAGCTCTCCTGGTATTAGGGCCGTTATTTTCACTTCCCTAGTCCTCGTGGCAGCCAATTTAGCTTCTGTATCTGCCTTCCTGTTTCCTATTTCTGGAATAGTGTTACCTTTCAAATGTCCCTTACAATGCATTATGGCCACTTGTGCTGGGAGTTGGACCGCCTCTAGCAATCGCAGAACCTCCTTTGCATGTTTGACAGTTTTTCCTTGTGTAGTCAACAGTCCTCTTTCTTTCCAAATGGCTCCATGAGCATGTACAATGGAAAAGGTATATTTAGAGTCTGTCCATATATTAATTTGCATGTTCTCCGCCAATTCCAGGGCTCAAGTCAGAGCTATCAGTTCTGCCTTTTGAGCTGAGGTCCCTGCAGGCAAGGGGTTCGACTCAATTACCCTTTCTGTAGTGGTGACTGCATAGCCAGCCATTCTTACTCCTCGCTTCACGAAGCTGCTGCCACCTGAGAACCAGTTATCCGCATCTTCGAACGGCTCTTCTTTGAGATCCGGGCGACTGGAGTAGACTGCTTCAATTGTTTCCAGGCAGTCGTGTTCGATGGGTTCTGCTGGGTCTCTTCCTTCTAGAAATGAAGCTGGGTTCACAATGTTAGTTACCTGAATGGTTATGTCATCTGATTCAGCCAGGATGGCCTGGTATTTTAGGAATCTGGAAGGCGACAGCCAATGGTTGCCTTTCTGTTCCAGCACAGCTGACACAGTGTGAGACACTAACACAGTCATCTTTTGACCCAACGTGAGCTTCCTGGCCTCTTCTATGTTAATTATTACTGCAGCCACTGCCCTCAGACAGCCTGGCCATCCTTTACTTACTTCATCCAATCGCTTGGAGAAGTAGGCCACAGCTCTCTTGTGTGGTCCCAATTGCTGTGCTAGGACTCCTAGGGCCATCCCTTGTCGCTCATGGGAGAACAGCCAGAATGGTTTTGATACATCTGGGAGACCTAAGGCCGGTGCTCTCATTAGCTCCAGCTTCAACTTCTTGAAGGCCCCTTCTGCCTCGGGAGTCCAAACTAGGACGTTCTTAGTCTCCTTCAGCAAATCATACAGTGGTTTAGCGAGTATCCCGTACTGGTAGATCCATAGCCGACACCAACCTGTCATCCCCAGAAAGGTGCGCAGATCTCTCACCGTCTCTGGTTTAGGTATCTGGCAGATGGCCTCTTTCCTAGCTGCTCCCAGGGATCGCTGTCCTCTGGAGACTTCGTATCCCAGGTACACCACTTCTTTTTGCACCAGCTGTGCTTTCTGTTGAGAAACTCGATATCCACTTAAACCCAGGAAATTTAACAAGGAAATAGTCCATTCAATGCATTCTTCCTCTGTCATCGTTGCTATTAGGAGGTCGTCTACGTACTGCAGAAGGGTGCCATCTCCCAGCGGCCTTTCCCACTGTTCTAATTCTTTGGCTAACTGGTTCCCAAAAATCGTGGGGGAATTGCACCATCCTTGGGGCAATACCGTCCAGGTAAGTTGAGTCTTTCTTCCTCTATCTACAGATTCCCACTCAAAGGCAAAAATCTTTTGACTCTCGGGAGCTAAAGGAAGGCAGAAGAATGCGTCTTTTAAATCTAATACGGTGAACCAGGCCAAATTATCCTTCAGTCTAGTTAAAAGTGTGTATGGATTAGCAACTACCAGATGTAATGTCTTGGTTATTTCGTTTACTGCTCTCAGATCCTGAACTAGTCTATAGGCTCCATTAGGTTTCTTTACTGGCAGGATTGGTGTATTAAAATCTGATTCGCATTCTACCAATAACCCCAGTTCCAAAAACCTTTTGATTATGGGCTCGATCCCCTTCCTGTCTTCTATCCTCAGGGGGTATTGTTTTCTTATCACCGGTTTTGCCCCAACTTTAAGTTCAACAACAATCGGTACTGCTTGTTTTGATTTTCCAGGTATATCAGTAGCCCACACTAATGGGTATGTCTTGTTCAGGATTCGCTCGAAATTGTGATTCTCAGGTTTAGGTTCCACACAACTGATCATTAGGCTTAGAGCTGTAATCAGTTGTTCCTCATTTACTTGTAATTCCAATTTGTCCTTGTTGAACTTTATTATGGCTCCCAAGTTCTCCAATAGGTCTCTCCCTAATAAGGGCTTTGGCGAATTTGGTAAATACAGGAACTGATGAATTCCCATTTGTTTCCCAATTTTGTATTTAATGGGTTTCAAAAAGTAAGCCTTTTCTGGTTGGCCTATTGCTCCCACAACTTGTACAAATTCATCACTTTTAGGTACCAATTCCTGATTTAAAACCAAAAAAGTTGCTCCCGTATCAATCAAAAAGTTCAACTCCTTTTTACCTTCCCCTAGCTCCATTTTAACCAGTGGGTCTGCTAGGGTATGGCCCACCGGTCCTCCTCATTCACTATCCTGATGTGTGGTAGTAGTAGTGGCCATTAGCCTTTCCCTTCCTTGGGGGCATTCTCGCTTCCAGTGTCCCATCTGTAGGCAGTGTGCACATTGATTCGTCCCTATCCTAGCTGGGTGGGGTTGGAGCCTCCCTCCCCTTCCTGCTGGGTTGCCTCTACCTCTTCCCCTGGTTCCTGTCTTCTGAGCTGCCACTGCTACAGCCACTACTCGCGCTATCCTCCTGTCCTCTTTTTTCTTCTCCTCAATCTCTCTATTATTGTACACTTTCCATGCCTCATTCAGCAGTGTCTCTAGGTTTTTATTTGCTGGATGCTCAAGTTTTTGTAATTTCTTCCTGATGTCTGGGTTACTCTGTCCCATCATCAACCCTAACAAGTGCTGTTTCCCTTCTTCTGTTGCTGGGTCCAGGGGTGTGTATTGTCTCATCGCTACCCTAAGTCTATCCAAAAACTCTGATGGGGTCTCATTCTTTCCCTGTCTGATGTCATATAGCATTGACCAGTTGATAGCCTTAGGGATTGCATTCCGCAAGCCCATCGCTATCAGTTTTCTATACTGCACTAGCTGTTGATAGTGCTCGGCATTGCCCGGGTCCCATTCTGGTTTACTGCTGGGAAAATTATCTTCTAGTCTTCCTGATAATACTTGAGCATGTCGTTTTCCTGTTTCCAATACGAGTTCCCTTTCTGTATCTGTCAACTCTGACAGCATCACTTCTATATCCTCCCAATCAATATCTAAATTCTTTGCCATTAATTCAAACCTTTTCGCTACTCCCTCAGGATTTCTCCTGAAATTCCTTGCCTCATCCCTCCAACTGTTCAAATCATTTGTCGAGAACGGCACCTTTACTCTAGTCTTTTCCCCTAACATTGGTACAACTTGTCGGAGAGGAGCTATCGTATGGTTCCCTTCCTCTCTTTGCTTTGCTTCCCCCCGTGCCACAGATCTGGTGTAATACGAGTGACCGATCCCTTCCCTGGGATCTCCTTCCTGTGCCTCAATGTCTCCCCAATTCTTTCTCTTCTCTTTCCTTTTCCCCCCTTCCTGTTCTTCATTTTTCCCTCCTATCTCTATTACATCATCCATCCGATTCTCGTCCTGCGTCTGTCACCCTTTTTGTATCTGCCGGCTCCTATCCTGTCCCGGGCTGCTGTCTTTCTCATCTTCTGCTCCCCTCCCATTTCTCTCATCCTTTATCTGAATTACTATATTAAGTTGTTCTCTGCCCCCCTTTTTGCATGTCTCGTTATCATCCTTCTCACTATATCTCAATTCGGAGACGTCGCCTCTCAGTTTAGAGACACTGCTTCCCAGTGAGTTACTTTTGTCCCCAGTCTTTGGTGTGCTGGTTTCTATTCTACAAGCATCTCCACTTCTGGATGTGTTGTTATTCCCATATGGACTGAGCTCGGGCAGGCTACGTGTCTCCCTTCGGCTCTCTGCTCCTGACGGACTGCCTTCCTCCTGTTCAACTTCCAGTCTGGGTGGACTGTCAGCATCCATGTAGCTCCCCGACCCCTGTGGACTATCCAGTCCCTGAGGGCTGCTTTTCCTCTCGTCAATCCTCGATTTTCATGGACTATCTTCCTCCCAACTGTTGTCTAACTTCTGAGGGCTGTGCCCAAACTTAGATTTCCACCATCGCTCCAGTTCCTTTAATGGGCTGGGCTCCCCTTGTTCCTCTTTTGGCCTGGGAAGAGGCCCTTCCCACCCTGGAGCGAATGGATGGTATTCCCTCAGGCTTATTTCGCTCTCCTTTCCACTATCTCTTCTTGTTAGCTTGAGACACTGCTGTCCAATACTACATGCATCACAGCAACGTTCTTTAGGCTTTAGACCCTTCTTATCCCTTTCCAGGGCTAGTACTAGGGGATCCTGAGGGGCTACATTAATTCCGCACTCTTTTTGCCACTCAGGTTTATTCCTTAGAGTGAAGAACATGTCTGCGTACATCACCTCATCCCATTTATTGAGCCGGCGGAGGAAGAGCATCAGTTGTAAAACAGTGTTATAATTAGTTGTTCCCTCCGGTGGCCATTTCTCATTGTCGTCTAACTTATACAATGGCCACCACTGTGTACAATATTTAAGGAGTGTCTTTTTACTTATGCTTCCCCCTGGAATTCCTCCCAAGTCCTTCCAGTGCCTCAAGATACATCCTAATGGAGTTTTCATATTTACGTCCTTACTCTGTCGCCCTCCCATGGCTGTTCCCGGAATAGTCTCTTTCTCCCACAAGCACTATATACCAATATATATATTTTAACACACAATTTCCAATCGCTTTGTCCGTTTCCGACCTGGCTTCTCGCGAAGAACAGGAAATGCGGATCAGGATTCCCTCTCGCTTCGCAGCGATGCTGCGTCTCATTCACTCACACTCTTAACGCATCCATCCAAACTATCCTACCTTTCCGGTCTACCCGAGTACACTGCTTTACCACGAGATGTCGCTGGCCAACCGTATAATACCGATACCAGTCAGCTTCGGGATGTCAGCTGTAAACCAAGGTACGGTTTGCAGATGATATCACAATAAATTCTTACACACAAAAGAGATTACAGTTAACACAAAATACCGAGTACTAAATTATGAGATTCTTGCAGACAACATAACAATGTTAGACAAAAGTATAACACAAATGTATCCTCTCAGAAGCACAGCAACAACATTAAGATGAAAGAGAAACATACACCCGATTAACAAACACCCAGTGGGGACTCGAACCCCTATTTCCAGCGGGGACTCCAACCCCTATTTCCAGTGGGGACTCGAACCCTTATATACGGGATTTTGCCAGGGCGTCCCCGGGCCTTCCCATCAGGTGACCACGTCTGGTCCCCGTTCCCCAGTCAAAGCGCTTTATCCCAAAATCAATAAACAATTAAAATACCTCTTGATTGGAGCAGGAGATGCAGGTAACCATTCGTCCACCAACGAGCGCTGGTCCGGGGCGGGGGGTCTCTTCTGACAAAAAGTCGTCAGGGGCGCCCAGAGGGTCCCGGCCCAGGACCCGGCTCGGGAGGACCCCTTAAGGTCTGGATCTCCTGTCTGGCTCCTGGCTGGCTCGCCAGAAAATGATGCCGAATTTTGCCCCAAAAGGCAAGAATAACTGCCTAAGAGACTCAGTTTAAGTCAGATAGACAGGAGGTATTTTATTAGCAACGCGTTGGAGAAATCACTAAATGGATTTCTACCTTTCCCGTAACAAAAGCATGTCTTTTATACAGTTTTGGACGTAGTATTGCATCAGATCACATACATAATCATATCTTTGCATACATATTCATAAGAGGCGTGGTGTAGGTGGAGCGTGGGCAGGGACATCTCTTTTGAGGATCTTCTTGGTGGTCATTCCGGTGGCCTTCATCATGGGCAGGGGTCTTCTGATGAGTCTTCCTCTCTTAAACTTTTGAACTCTTCCTAATTTGGTCAATTCCCGGTGTGCCTGGCTTAGTTTCACTGACTTGACAAGGCTGTTAGGGTTAGTTTGACCTTGTTGGCTCTGAATCATGCTTACTTCGTCAGTCCTTATCACTTATCTCCTTTTTCTGTCACAGTGTCCCAGGCCTCAGCCGATTTATTACTCTATGTGGTTTGTGCTCCCTTCCATTGCTTCACATTCTATGTTTTAACTCATTATTTCTTGAAAGCTATATGTTTTGGGGCTTCACACTGCACACACTGCACGCGCTGCATGCATTGCACTCGGCACTGCACGCACTGCACACACTGCACACTCTGCACGCACTGCAAACCCTGCACGCACTGCACGCACTGCACGCACTGCACTCACTGCATGCACTCCACACACTGCACGCGCTGCACTCGGTACTGCACGCACTGAACGCACTGCACGCACTGCACACGGCACTGCACACACTGCACGCGGCACTGCATGCACTGCACCCCCTGCACGCACTGCACACACTGCACGCACTGCACTCGGCACTGCACAAACTGCACGCGGCACTGCACACACTGCACGTGGCACTGCACACACTGCACCCCATGCACGCACTGCACACCATGCACGCACTGTACGCACTGCACACACTGCGCACACTGCACACACTGCACGCACCACACACACTGCACACAATGCGCGCGCTGAACGCACTGCACACACTGCACGCACTGCACGCACTGCACACACTGCACACAATGCACGCGCTGCGCGCACTGCACACACTGCACGCACTGCACTCGGCACTGCACGCACTGCACGCGCTGCACGCACTGCTCACACTGCAATCACTGCATGCACTGCACTCGGAACTGCACGCATTGCACTCGGCACTGCACGCACTGAACGCACTGCACGCACTGCGCACACTGCACGCACTGCACACGGCACTGCACACACTGCACGCGGCACTGCATGCACTGCACCCCCTGCATGCACTGCACACACTGCACGCACTGCACTCGGCACTGCACAAACTGCACGCGGCACTGCACACACTGCACGTGGCACTGCACACACTGCACCCCATGCACGCACTGCACACCATGCACGCACTGTACGCACTGCACACACTGCGCACACTGCACACACTGCACGCACCACACACACTGCACACAATGCGCGCGCTGAACGCACTGCACACACTGCACGCACTGCACGCACTGCACACACTGCACGCACTGCACGCACTGCACTCACTACACGCACTGCACTCGGCACTGCACGCACTGCACGCGCTGCATGCACTGCTCACACTGCAATCACTGCATGCACTGCACTCGGAAATGCACGCATTGCACTCACTTCACTCACTGCACACACTGCAGGCAGCACTGCAAGCACTGCACACCCTGCACACACTGCACGCGCTGCAGTCGGCGCTGCATGCACTGCACACCCTGCACACAGTGCACTCGGTACTGTACGCACCGCACGCACAGCACGCACTGCACACACTGCACACACTGCACGCGGCACTGCAAGCACTGCACGCACAGCACGCACTGCACACACTGCACACACTGCACGCACTGCACTCGGCACTGCATGCACTGCACGCACTGCACGCACTGCACCCACTGCACGCACTGCACACACTGCACGCACTGCACTCAGCACTGCACGCACTGCACGTGCTTCACACACTGCACGCACTGCACGCACTGCACGCACTGCTCCCACTGCATGCACTGCACACACTCACACACTGCACACCCTGCACGCACTGCACGCACTGCACTCGGCACCCACTGCACGCACTGAACGCACTGCACGCGGCACTGCACTCCCTACACGCACTGCACACCCTGCACGCACTGCACACACTGCACACACTGCACACACTGCACGCACTGCACTCGGCACTGCATGCACTGCACGCACTGCACTCCCTACACGCACTGCACACCCTGCACGCACTGCACACACTGCACACACTGCACACACTGCACGCACTGCACTCGGCACTGCACACACTGCACGCACTGCACGCACTGCACTCGGCACTGCACGCACTGAACGCACTGCACGCGGCACTGCACTCCCTGCACGCACTGCACACCCTGCACGCACTGCACTCGGCACTGCACGCACTGCACACACTGCACCCACTGCACGCACTGCACACACTGCACGCATTGCCCTCAGCACTGCACGCACTGCATGTGCTGCACGCACTGCACACACTGCACACACTGCATGCACTGCACACACTCACACACTACACACCCTTCACGCACTGCACGCACTGCACGCACTGCACCCACTGCACACACTGCACGCACTGCACGCACTGCACTCGGCACTGCACGCACTGAAC
The DNA here is from genome assembly GCF_026170545.1 of Melanerpes formicivorus. Lineage (NCBI taxonomy): Eukaryota > Metazoa > Chordata > Aves > Piciformes > Picidae > Melanerpes > Melanerpes formicivorus. The sequence goes on from NW_027142879.1 coordinate 45,225, forward strand.
GCACTGCACGCGGCACTGCACTCCCTGCATGCACTGCACACCCTGCACGCACTGCACGCGGCACTGCACTCCCTGCATGCACTGCACACCCTGCACGCACTGCACTCGGCACTGCACGCACTGCACACACTGCACACACTGCACGCACTGCACGCACTGCACTCGGCAATGCATGGCACTCGAACACGGGACCCTAATGAAGATAAAGGTTAGGGTCTAAGAAGTTCTTCCAGACTTGGGAGATTCGGAGTAAGCCAGAGGCAAGAAGAAGGCCAGCCCGGGATAGCAGTACCGGAGGCTGCATGAAAAGGGAAGACAGCCTTGAAGCCGTAGACGCTGTAGAGCCAGAAACTGCTTAAACGAGGACTGTGCGCACAGGTATTAACGTTTAAATATGGACATGGATAGGCAGGCAGCGTATGATTTATTTATATGCTTTTTAGAAAAGCGACAGTGTAAGTTAAATTTTAAAAAGGAGTTGGTGCCACTGTTAAGCTATGCAGGAGAGTTAGGATATTTTAAGGATGCAAATGAGGTGTTTGAAAGATTGCTGTGGAAAAAGTCTGGACAAGACTTGTGGCTGCATGGGTTAGATGATGAAAAATGAGCAAAGGAGTGTGGAAAATGGTGGAAGATGGTTATGACAGCACTGGATCCGCTTTAGGGCATTTCCCTAGCGGAGATAGTTATTTTGATGAAGCTTGTTGGAGAGAATACAGGAACAAGTTGTGGGACTTGGTTATAGATGGTGATAAAACTGCTATAAAGCTGCAAAAGTCGTGGCGAAAATGCATGAACTGTGTTAAAACCTATGAACTGAAACAGCGAATGGCTGCTGCAGTTAGAGCAACTTTGTCAGGACAAGATGCAGCGCCAGGTGTATCTGAGTTGCAGCTGAAAGATATGTCTGAGATCTATCGACCGATCGACCGGGGCTGCCCCCGATACATCTTGCGGTGACCACACCGCGTTTACCAGCCGTCACCACTGCCGTTTGCACACAGCGGGGAAAAAGCCGGAAAAAGGCAGCTCAGTGTGTTCGACCCCTTTTTATCAACACCTTCCTCTGACATCGCCAGCGACGGCTCGGATTCAGAAGACAACACCGGCAGCGAGGAATTCAAACAGCGCCGACTTTGCTTTACGGCCCCTCTTAGAAAAAATGGAGCGCTTGGAGGCTTGCAATTACAGCGTTCCTACCACCGCACTCCTCCCGCGAGCCCTGCCGGCCCCCGCGGATACCGATGGCTCCGACCAAGGCGGTACCGGCTGACGCACCACCGACACCGACAGCGCCGACAGTAGCAGCGGAGCAGCTGCCACGGCAGCAGCCCCCACCCCTTTCCCCCGCAGCGGCTTTAGCCGCACTACTCTGTTTTGATTTAAAGCAACAGTACTCATTTTGTCATTTCTGATTGTAACGTCTTTCAGAGATTTGTTATTTAGAGTTTTGTTAAGTTTTTCTAATAAGCATAATGAATAAGTAAGCATTTGGTATTTATAAGTACTTAGTACATAGTAATTGCAGTAAGGTGTATGCACTTAGTTAAGAGCTCAAATTGTAAGATTTTCTTTTGGTTCGAACCTTCTTAGTTGTCTGCCTAGGCATTTCAAAGAAGCTCCATGTAATATAGTTAAGGAATGTATAAACAGGTTTTAATTTTGGAAAGTGTTTTTTAGTTAATGTAACAATTTTATTTCTTTTTAGACACTGATTTGATGGATTAATTTTAACATAGTCTTTTAAGGTTTTAAGGATTTTTTGGTATTAGCATAAGTTAAGGTTTGTAGTAAATAGGTATTAATTTTAACAACTATTCCTTCACTAATGTGCAGAAGAATCAAGACTAAGAGGAAACAACATTTCCCATGAAGTCGAACATCGATCACAATAACTTTTATGATAATCTGGGGTCAAAAGCATCAATCAAAAAAAATATTTTGTCCTGAATGCTGAATTTGAAAATAGGCAGTTTGGGCTGGTAAATACAGAAAACCTATTTTGTGGTGAGGAAAAGGATTTAAATCCCCATGGAAAATTATTGAAAGGGATTGGCATAAGTGGGAAATAAAGACTAGAGAAATTTTAGTTGGGAAGTATCAGGAATAATTAAAAGGATTAGTAAAAGGAAAAGTAAGAGACATAAGATTTTGAAGGCAGAGGAATTGAAATAACAAAAGCACAATGGGAAATGGTAAACGAACTAATCAAGGAAGTAGAGAAGAGACTCCAAATGGAATTTTGAGGTGGGTTAAGGAGTTAAAAAGTCTGTAGGGCTCCTGAAGAATGTAACTGCTGCCGAGAAGAAAATACACCCGGCTGCTGGTTGCACCCCAGCAGGCCAAGGAGGCAGAGTTAACATATACTGGTGGAGCCTAATTTTGATCCTAACCCTATTTGTACATAAGGAGTTCAATTGCGATCAAAAACCACGTTCCCATGTGTGGATGAATATCAGTAATGATATACAGATTAAAAGGAGCTAAGATCATAACCCCATTAATCATATTGATGATAGCACCCTTTGAAGTAAGGTCATGGGAACAAAACACTTATCTGCATCTATTGAAAGGGATAGTGAATAGTTATAATTTGACTGATTGTTGGATCTGTTCCCGGCTACCTAAAAATTCGGCCCATGGGCTTCCTTTAATACGAACAGCCTTTCCTAATGTAACAGTACTGCAAGAAGGGGCCGCTTTAACAACCAATGTGATCAGCGGAATCCAACTTTATTGAGCATCAGACACATCTTATATACAGTTTGCTATAATTATGCCCACTTGGCAACATACTATTGGTTGCTCTCTAAAAGGTTACATCATTGTTTTCACAACTCTGTGGAATTCTTCTATCCGGCCTAATTGCACTCTTCCCCGGATCTCGCCTCCTCCTTATCTTGCTTGCCTCCCATCTCAGGGGCAGCTGGACTTAGCATACCAAGCAATCAGCACTTTCTCACATCTCCTACTCCGCCACTATATTATCAACAGAGAATTCTTCAAGGCCTGAATTGCACAGGCATTCCTGGGACCCAAGGCCCCTCTTGTTCAAAACAATCCTCAACAAATTCCCCCGGTTTTCTTTTGTGCAAGTAAGGCCTTGGAGGTTATTCTTTGAACACTTTGCATAATACAATTATAACAAGTTTAACAATAATCAAAATGAGTACAATGATACCTAAGAACCTTAAAACTTACTACTATAATTAACAAACATATTTACATTAAGTCTGGGTATCCCTATCAGACACGTCTGAAAAAGTTCAATCAATTCATTATTACCTGTTATGTTGCATCTTTATTTTCTCTAGGATGGTCAAAAATCATAATTCGTTTAAGGGTAGCAAGATTTCTTTAATCTGTAAAGGTAGATCTGGCCAGGCTCTAGCTTCACAGACAGAAAACTTGCAGGCAATCAGCAAGAGCAAAAGAGCTTCATTGCCTTGCCCAATATAAAAATTACCCACAATAATGTGTTTTTGCTCATCCTAGTAATACTGATCTCTTATTGGTACCATTAAAAAACTTTTTTTTTTTTTTTTTTTTTTTTTTTTGCTACGGGGTATTCTCTCTCCCTCTTGCTTATTAGAGCGTCAGACAAGCTTATGTACAGTTTCAGCTAATTATGCCTACTAGCCATTATCTTACTGGCACATAACTGACGTCGACTCCTCCTCTTGCAGTTTACACATCCTGGCACAGCTGATCACAAGTTTCTGCTTATCAGTTCTTCGGGGCTCTCCAGAGCTCTCAGGGTCGTAAACAACTCAAGGGTTATTCTCGGCTTTCAGGGTTACACTAGTTCAATCAATCTGGTAGTCCAAGCACGGGTTCAATGCTTCTGCAGGTCATGTTCTGAGAAGTCTGTTGCTGTATCGAGACCCTTCTGAGCGATCCATTCCTCCACAATAATTCCCCCGTTTTCTTTGACAACTACAAAGCTTCCTGATAACTTATTAATCCTGTTCATAATACAATTATAAACAATCTTAACAACAATAATAACAATTACCACAATAATCAATATTCTAACAGCTTCCTTAATAATCGGCAGGAATATACCTGCCCAAGAACCCAATAATGCCTTTAACCACATATCAATTACATTATCATCTTGCTTGATCTTTTTGGTATGTTCTTTTAACCAATCTATTTCCTTATGGATTGACAAACTATGATCCGACAAATTAAAGCAACACATACCTTCTACATCTTCACAGCCATGCCCTTGGGCCAAAAGCAAAAAATCTATAGCTGCTCTATTTTGCAATAACGCATGCCTCATGCTATCTTGGTCCATCAGTAATTCCTGCAATACAACATTCGTTACGTTGGCTTGCTTGACAGACCAACAAGCTAATTTTTCTATCTGTCTTAATGCTTGCGTAGCAGCAACTCCTGGTGCTAATATCGATGCAAACGCGTTTGCTGGCTTGGGCCATAATTCCACTTCATCCTTACAATTTTTACCTAAGGTTTTTAAGCTTCTTTTTGTCCGTTTTTCTTGGCTAACATTCAACCATTGCCGATAGCTCGGAGCCATTAAGGTCAAACGGCCTAAGTAACATGGTCCCCCAAATATGTTAGCAGGAACTCCCTGCCAAGCTCGTGCTCCACATATCAAAAATATGCCTGGTGGTAATGCCTTTGCCATATTGTTGTTCCATAAGGACCGCTTGCCATTAATCCCATATGCTCCTAGTGGTTTACTTTGACTAAACCCACAAAAATCCCCAGTAGCATTATAGTCTGCTAACTCTTTGGGTGTCAAGTCCATCCAGCCTTTACTTGATAATGATTTAACATATTGTGCAAAAGCCTTGCTTCTAGCTTGCTGCAACATCTGATTAAACTGATCCCTTAATTGTACATTACCAAACGCGGTTAAATACAGATTAGCTTGGTCCTCCAATTTTTTGTGTTGCTCATAAAACCCCCCAAAATACACACACGTCTGAGACTCATTTTTAACTTTCATTGCTCCTAATAACTCCAACTCTTGAGGGGGCCAAGACAATGCGGTATTTAAGCCTTGTACTAATTTCGCTGTACATTCAGATTCCTTATCAGCCTTTAGACAAACCCCTGTAGAATATGCTGCAAATTGGTTCTTAACATATCCTGGCATTCCTATTAAGCATGTCCTAAAAGGATCCCCAGCTGACTGTAGTGATAGACAAAACTCTGATTGTCCTGTCATATTGGCCCAGGTCACCCACATGTTAGTTCTAGGATTTATATCATAAATCGCAGCACATCCTATCAGTTCCATTATCAGCACAATGATTGCCCTCTTCATCTTTCAGGTCGTTGTATTGTCTACCGTCACTGGGTGTTATCGTATTGTCTGCCGTTACTGGGGCTGGTCTTATCCACCGACTCGGGATCCAACGAGGTCCTTCTGCTGTGGACACACAAAAATAACCTCTACCAATAAACAACACATCTACGGGTCCTAACCACTGCCCTGTTTGTTGGTCCCTATAAAGTACTTTCATCTGTATAGACCTTAAACCTCCTTGCTGCTGATGTTTTACTACTGGTGGTATCTCCTCAGATCCAAAGATACACAGATGATTCAACACAAACAACACCCTATTTACTCGAGAAGAGGGTTCTCCTTCCTTGTGCTTTTGTAAATACTGTTTTAATGTCTGATTTGCTCTTTCTATCACTGCCTGTCCCGTTGGAGAATGGGGAATCCCTGTAATGTGCTTGATGTTCCATAACTGCATAAATTCCTGTAAACTCTTACTAACGTATGCTGGCCCATTATCTGTCTTAATGGTTTGTGGAACTCCCATTACTGCAAAACATGCTGTCAGATGTTTTCTAACATCCTTTGCTTTTTCTCCTGTTAGCGCTGAAGCCCACATCATATGGCTAAAGGTATCTATGGTTACATGTACATACCTCTGCCTGCCAAATTCAGGTACATGAGTAACATCCATTTGCCATATTTCATTGCTTGTCAGGCCTCTGGGATTTACTCCTACACCAAGACCCAGTCCTCTATTTATGTGACTACAAATTGGACATGCTTGCACAATAGCTTTAGCCTCAGCATAAGGTATTTGAAAACCTCTCACCAAACCTTTCACATTCTGATGAAACATTCCATGTGACTCTCGGGCTCTAATAAATCTTGGTACTGGTGCTGTCACAGATACCAATCTATCTGCTCTTGCATTCCCCTCTCCTAAACCGTGGGCAAACTTATGGCTTCGAATATGTATGATGCTATACTCTTCAGTCCTCAACTTAACGACCCTTCTTAATTCCCATAACAGTTCCCACAGTCTTTCATTGGCAACTCTTTTGATTGCCGAGTCCTCAATTCTCGCAACAAGCCCCACAACATACATCGAGTCTGAAACCACATTAACAGGCTTCTTTATCCAGTTTCGCAACACCCAAACCACAGCCTTAAGCTCTAGAGTCTGTAGAGAGTCACCCTTCTCCGCAGGTAGCACTCGCTGTCTCCATGTGCGTTCTTCTTCCCATGTTGCTACCGCTGTCATCGATTTCTTGCCGGCATCTGTAAATACTGTTAATGCATTTTTAATTGGCTGTTCCCTAAATTTTGGTTTCTGTATCCATTCATAGTTACACATCCAATTCAACACGTTGTTTTTCAGTGGTGCTGCTACAATGTCTGCTCCATTGGCAAGACAAGCCGCTGCCAGGTCATCACAGTTTCCCAAAAACCATTCTAAGTCCTCCTTTCTCAGAGGGACATAAATGGTACTTGGTTCACAACCAGAGATGCTACACAATCTGAGACGACATGTCTTTATCAGATCCGCTAAAATTAAAATTTTTTGTTGTATTGTTCTTTTTGGTTGCAGAGGCGGAAATATCCATTCCAAAACCCTAGTACTCTCCCCCGTTTTCTTTAAATCTTGAGTGAGAGCACCCACTAAGTGTTGTCATCCCAGAAGTATAGTAACATCTATGGGTACATCAGGATCACGGCGGGATACACAACCTTTAGTAATATGTTGAACAATTTGTTGGATTGCATCATGTTGATCAGTCGATACCACAACCGGTTGTGCAGGGTCAATACCTTTCAATAAGGGTTTTAAGGGTTCCAACATGTCATTAGTAATTCCTGTCACAGGTCTCAACCATTGGATATCTCCCATAAATTTTTGTACATCATTTAATGTTTTAAGTTCTGTGTGCAATTGCAACTTTTGTGGGCTAATCTGTTGTTCCGTAATTGTCCACCCTAAATATTCAATAGGCATCGTCCTTTGAATCTTTTCTGTGGCTATAAATAGGCCCATAGCTTCTAGACTTTGTTGCAGTTGTTGCATTTGTTGGGTACTAAACTGTTGTTGCTGACATAACAAAATATCGTCCATATAGTGATATATGATTGTGTCAGGCCATGCTGTGCGCAATGGTTGTAATGCCGCTGCAACATATAATTGACACAGGGTCGGCGAATTTTTCATTCCTTGTGGTAACACCAGCCATTCATATCGTGCTGCTGGTGCCTGCCGATTGATCGATGGTAAGGTGAAAGCAAATCGACAAGTATCTTGTGGGTGTAACTTAATGGTGAAAAAACAGTCCTTTAAATCAATCACCAATAAACTCCAAGTGGCTGGTAACATGGATGCACATGGTAAACCGGGTTGTAAAGCGCCCATGGCCCATATTTGTTTATTGATGGCTCGTAAATCATGTAAAAGCCAGTATTTCCCAGATTTTTTCTTGATCACAAAAATAGGAGTGTTCCATGGGCTAGTGGAACACTTTAAATGCCCTTGCTGTAATTGTTTTTTAACCAACTGATGGGCAGCTCGAAGACTTTCCTCCTTAAGCGGCCATTGCTCGATCCATATGGCATTATCATTATGCCATTGTAATGCAATCGGGAAAGTCCATGCAGTGACCGCTACTGTACGTTTTTTGTCGTTAAGATAGCGCCTAGTTGACCCAAAATATCTCTGCCCAGCAGCATTTGTACAGGTGAGGGCAAGGGCAAAACAGAAAAGACCACAGTCATTGTTTTCCCATCACAAGTCACCCGCAATGGGGGTGAAGTTGCTGCTACTTTTACACCTCCAACACCTGCCAACGAGGCTGTTGCAGTAGTTGTAGGCCACATAGATGGCCAACAAGAATGTGATATTACCGACACATCAGCTCCCGTGTCCATCAGTGCCATAAGACGCATTGTTTCATCACCATAAGCAACTTTTGCTTTTATCTATGGCCTTTCGTCCATAGCTGCGGTGAAAAGAGTCAAAGGAGCCGTGGAGGATCCAAAACCCCCATCTCCTCTACTCTGGCGATTATAGGGCTGCAATCCTGCTGCCAGGTGGGGCAATGGAATCAATTGTGCTATTTTACTTTGTGATGGGACAACAAGAGGCGGAAATATTGTCTGTATCATAATCTGAATCTCTCCAGTAAAGTCTGCATCAATCAGTCCTGTTAATACAATAATTCCAGCCATAGAGGCTGATGATCTTCCAATCAATAAACACCCACACGGCTGTCCATTAATCATGATAGGTCGAAAAACCCCTGTTGCCACTCTTTGCGGCTCTTTGCTGGTTAGTGTCACATCTACTGCGGTCGCCAAGTCCAAGCCGAGGCTCCCTCCTGTGGCTGGTCGGAGCTGTGGTTGCTGTTGTTGCCTCCTCCGGAGCTGGTCACCATTTTTGTCATAGCACGGCAGCCTTTCGCGCTCCGCTGGGAGTTTCCCGATCTCCAACAGACCACCGTGTTGTGATTGTCGGACTGGCATTTCTGGCACCACACAGAGCGAATTTTACATCTTCTCCGCACATGTCCCATTTTGCTGCAACGATGACACTGTATTTCGTCTGATGACTGCTTATAGGGTTGGCCCTGCCCGTTCGAGTCTGTGCGCAAAGGTACTAAGGCTGCCATAACCTGTTGACTATGCTCAAGCTGTTTGGTCATTGTCATTGACAACATCAATCACCTCCGTCAACATGGCCATCGGATTGCTTGGCAAGTCCTGAGCCCTCTGCAACAATTCGGCTACCGTCCATCTAGGATCTGCTGATGTAATAAGCTGCTGCATCTGCTGGTTCCCATTCTGCATTAAACACTGCCTTAAAATTGCCTCTCGGATACCTTCTCCTACGCTTGCTGCTCTAAGTGCGGCAAGCAACTTATCTACAAATTCACCAAGAGGTTCCTGTCTACCTTGCTTAATTCCCATATAGTGAGGATTTGCATTTCCATCCTTCTGCTTTTCAAAAGCCATCCTCACTATCTGGGCTGATGCTTGCAAAACAGGCGGCTGTAAAAGTGCCTGTAACTCTGGTCTCTAATACTGTCCCGTTCCACACAACTGATCTACTGTTACATGAAATAGTGGATCGTTTTGCTGTCTTTGTACTCCAGCTGCTTGTCTAGCTAGGTGTTCCCACTCATTCAAAAATGTCATAAATTGAGATGCTGTTAGGATCAGCTTCGTAACATTATAAGAATCTCTAGGCAACATATTATAGTTCATGTAAATAAAATCAATCATCTGTCTACCTGGTTCAGATTGAACCCCAAATTGACTCGCAGTCTGTCTTAATTGAGATAACAATTTCCATGGCAATTGGGTTACATCAGCCTGAACAACATTTTGCTCCCCAGGGACCTGTGTATACATCACCGGAAAAGCTTGATGTGAAGCAGCCAGCCGGCTAAGCCCTTCCTGATCTCCTTCGGCATTTAAGTGTTCTGCAACCTTTCGCCAATACTCTGTGTGCTTTCTTACATGATCTTTAACACCACCTCCAGGATCTACCGCCCTGTTTGTCTCCTCTCCCTCACCTACTTTCTTCTCCTGTACAATTTGCTCAGCTAAAAGAGACGGGGAAGGCTCCTCAGCAGAGTCCTGTGTTACAGATTGTAATTCAACTCTGCCACCTAGCCCTTTTACACACGCAGCCTTCTCCTTTCTTAAATAATCCTGAACCTCTTCTGACAAAGGCAACCCAGCATGTGTAACACTTGCTCCATTTGGGTCCGTATGATCTAATCGTACCCTGGCTTGATAAGCTGCCATTTGCTCAGCACGATGCTGATCCAATGCTGTCATAACCATCTTCCACCATTTTCCACACTCCTTTGCTCGTTTTTCATCATCTAAGCCATGCAGCCACAAGTCTTGTCCAGACTTTTTCCACTGCAATCTTTCAAACACCTCATTTGGGTCCTTAAAATATCCTAACTCTTCTGCATAGCTTAACAGCGGCACCAACTCCTTTGTAAAATTTAACTTACACTGTCGCTTTTCTAAAAAGCATATAAATAAATCATACGCTGCCTGCCTATCCATGTCCGTATTTAAACATTAATACCTGTGCGCACAGTCCTCGTTTAAGCAGTTTCTGGCTCTACAGCGTCTTCGGCTTCAAGGCTGTCTTCCCTTTTATTGCAGCCTCTGGTACTGCTATCCCATGCCGGCCGTCTTCTTGCCTCCCGGCTTACTGCGAATCTCCCAAGTCCCTAAGAACTTCTTAAACCCTAACCTTTGTCTTCATTAGGGTCCCGTGTTCGAGCACCACTTACTGCAAGAAGGGGGCCGCTTATTCGACCAATTTGATCAGCGGATTCCAACTTTATTGAGCATCAGACACATCTTATATACAGTTTGCTATAATTATGCCCACTTGGCAACATACTATTGGTTGCTTTCTAGAAGGTTATATCATTGTTTTCACAACTCGGTGGAATTCTTCTATCCGGCCTAATTGCTCTCTTTCCCAGATCTCGCCTCCTCCTTATATTGCTTGCCTCCCATCTCAGAGGCAGCTGGACTTCAGCATACCAAGCAATCAGCACTTTCTCACATCTCCTACTCTGCCACTATATTATCAACAGAGAATTCTTCAAGGCCTGAATTGCACAGGTGTTCCTGGGACCCATGTCCCCTCTTGCTCAAAACAAACCCCAACAACACATCCCCATCCCTGCCCCCAGCCCAGCCCCAGCCCCAGCCCTGCCCCATCCCAGCCCCAGCCCCAGCCCCAGCCCATACCCTGCCCCAGTCCCTGCCCCAGCCCATTCCTGGTCCCAGCCCAGCCACAGCCCAGCCCCAGCCCTGCCCTCAACCCAGCCCCAGACCCAGCCTGGCCCCAGCCCTGTCCCCAGCTTCAGCCACAGCCCAGCCACAGGCCCTGCCCCAGCCTAGCCCCAGCCCTGCCCCAGCCCTGGCTCCTGCCCCAGCCCTGGTTCCAGCCCCAGCCCCAGCCCTGCCCATGCCTTGGTTCCAGCCCCAGCCCCAGCCCTGCACCAACCCAGCCCCAGCCCAAGGCGCAGCCTCAAGCCTAGTCCTGCCCCAGCCCTGGCCCCAATCCAGCCCCAGCCCTACCTCTACCTCAGCCCTAGCCCCAGCCCTGTCCGCAGCCCCAGCCCCAGCCCTGTCCGCAGCCCCAGCCCCAGCCCCACCCTCGCCACCAGCCCAGCCCCAGCCCCAACCTTGCCCCCAGCCCAGCCCCAGTTCCAGCCCTGCCCCAGCCCTGCCCCTGCCCCGGCACCAGCCCTGCTCCAGCTCTGGCCCCAACCCTGTCCCCAGCCCCAGCCCCACCCTCGGCCCCAGCCCAGCCCCTGCCCCAGCCCTGCCCTGGCCCAGCCCCAGCCCCTGCCCAGCCCCTGCCCTGGACCCAGCCACAGCCCTAGCCCCAGCCCTGGACCCAGCCCCAGTCGCAGCCCCGGGCCCAGCCCAGCCCTGGACCCAGCCCCACCACAGCTCCATCCCCAGCCCTGCCCCAGCCCTGCCCTCAGCCCAACCCCAGCCCCAGCCCGGCCACAGTCCTGCCCCAGCCCTGGACACAGCCCCACCCTGGACCCAGCCCTAGCCCCAGCCCAGCCCCAGCCCTGCCCCAGCTTAGCCCCAGCCCCAGTCCAGCCCCTGCCCCGGACCAGTCCCAGCCCAGCCCCAGCCCCAGCCCCAGCCCTGCCCCAGCCCAGCCCCAGCCCCAGGCCTGCCCCAGCCCTGCCCCAGCCGCAGCCCCAGGCCTGACCTCAGCCCTGCCCCAGCCCTGGCTCCTACCCCAGCCCTGACTCCAGCCCCAGCCCCAGCCCTGCCCCAGCCCTGGCTCCTACCCCAGCCCTGGCTCCAGCCCCAGCCCCAGCCCTGCCCATGCCTTGGTTCCAGCCCCAGCCCCAGCCCTGCGCCAACCCAGCCTCAAGCCTAGTCCTGCCCCAGCCCTGGCCCCAATCCAGCCCCAGCCCTACCCCTACCTCAGCCCTAGCCCCAGCCCTGTCCGCAGCCCCAGCCCCAGCCCCAGCCCCACCCTCGCCACCAGCCCAGCCCCAGCCCCAACCTTGCCCCCAGCCCAGCCCCAGTTCCAGCCCTGCCCCAGCCCTGCCCCTGCCCCGGCACCAGCACTGCCCCAGCTCTGGCCCCAACCCTGTCCCCAGCCCCAGCCCCTGCCCCAGCCCCACCCTCGGCCCCAGCCCAGCCTCAGACCCAGCCCTGCCCTGGCCCAGCCCCAGCCCCTGCCCAGCCCCTGCCCTGGACCCAGCCACAGCCCAGCCCCAGCCACAGCCCCAGCCCTGCCCCAGCCCTAGCCCCAGCCACAGCCCCAGCCCCAGCCCCAGCCCTGGACCCAGCCCCAGTCGCAGCCCCGGGCCCAGCCCAGCCCTGGACCCAGCCCCACCACAGCTCCATCCCCAGCCCTGCCCCAGCCCTGCCCTCAGCCCAACCCCAGCCCCAGCCCGGCCCCAGTCCTGCCCCAGCCCTGGACACAGCCCCACCCTGGACCCAGCCCTAGCCCCAGCCCAGCCCCAGCCCTGCCCCAGCTTAGCCCCAGCCCCAGTCCAGCCCCTGCCCCGGACCAGTCCCAGCCCAGCCCCAGCGCCAGCCCCAGCCCTGCCCCAGCCCAGCCCCAGCCCCAGGCCGGCCCCAGCCCTGCCCCAGCCCCAGCCCCAGGCCTGACCTCAGCCCTGCCCCAGCCCTGGCTCCTGCCCCAGCCCTGACTCCAGCCCCAGCCCCAGCCCTGCCCAAGCCTTGGTTCCAGCCCCAGCCCCAGCCCTGCACCAACCCAGCCCCAGCCCAAGGCCCAGCCTCAAGCCTAGTCCTGCCCCAGCCCTGGCCCCAATCCAGCCCCAGCCCTACCTCTACCTCAGCCCTAGCCCCAGCCCTGTCCGCAGCCCCAGCCCCAGCCCTGTCCGCAGCCCCAGCCCCAGCCCCACCCTCGCCACCAGCCCAGCCCCAGCCCCAACCTTGCCCCCAGCCCAGCCCCAGTTCCAGCCCTGCCCCAGCCCTGCCCCTGCCCCGGCACCAGCCCTGCTCCAGCTCTGGCCCCAACCCTGTCCCCAGCCCCAGCCCCTGCCCCAGCCCCAGCCCCAGCCCCACCCTCGGCCCCAGCCCAGCCCCTGCCCCAGCCCTGCCCTGGCCCAGCCCCAGCCCCTGCCCAGCCCCTGCCCTGGACCCAGCCACAGCCCTAGCCCCAGCCCTGGACCCAGCCCCAGTCGCAGCCCCGGGCCCAGCCCAGCCCTGGACCCAGCCCCACCACAGCTCCATCCCCAGCCCTGCCCCAGCCCTGCCCTCAGCCCAACCCCAGCCCCAGCCCGGCCACAGTCCTGCCCCAGCCCTGGACACAGCCCCACCCTGGACCCAGCCCTAGCCCCAGCCCAGCCCCAGCCCTGCCCCAGCTTAGCCCCAGCCCCAGTCCAGCCCCTGCCCCGGACCAGTCCCAGCCCAGCCCCAGCCCCAGCCCCAGCCCTGCCCCAGCCCAGCCCCAGCCCCAGGCCTGCCCCAGCCCTGCCCCAGCCGCAGCCCCAGGCCTGACCTCAGCCCTGCCCCAGCCCTGGCTCCTACCCCAGCCCTGACTCCAGCCCCAGCCCCAGCCCTGCCCCAGCCCTGGCTCCTGCCCCAGCCCTGGCTCCAGCCCCAGCCCCAGCCCTGCCCATGCCTTGGTTCCAGCCCCAGCCCCAGCCCTGCGCCAACCCAGCCCCAGCCCAAGGCCCAGCCTCAAGCCTAGTCCTGCCCCAGCCCTGGCCCCAATCCAGCCCCAGCCCTACCTCTACCTCAGCCCTAGCCCCAGCCCTGTCCGCAGCCCCAGCCCCAGCCCTGTCCGCAGCCCCAGCCCCAGCCCCACCCTCGCCACCAGCCCAGCCCCAGCCCCAACCTTGCCCCCAGCCCAGCCCCAGTTCCAGCCCTGCCCCAGCCCTGCCCCTGCCCCGGCACCAGCCCTGCTCCAGCTCTGGCCCCAACCCTGTCCCCAGCCCCAGCCCCTGCCCCAGCCCCAGCCCCAGCCCCACCCTCGGCCCCAGCCCAGCCCCTGCCCCAGCCCTGCCCTGGCCCAGCCCCAGCCCCTGCCCAGCCCCTGCCCTGGACCCAGCCACAGCCCTAGCCCCAGCCCTGGACCCAGCCCCAGTCGCAGCCCCGGGCCCAGCCCAGCCCTGGACCCAGCCCCACCACAGCTCCATCCCCAGCCCTGCCCCAGCCCTGCCCTCAGCCCAACCCCAGCCCCAGCCCGGCCACAGTCCTGCCCCAGCCCTGGACACAGCCCCACCCTGGACCCAGCCCTAGCCCCAGCCCAGCCCCAGCCCTGCCCCAGCTTAGCCCCAGCCCCAGTCCAGCCCCTGCCCCGGACCAGTCCCAGCCCAGCCCCAGCCCCAGCCCCAGCCCTGCCCCAGCCCAGCCCCAGCCCCAGGCCTGCCCCAGCCCTGCCCCAGCCACAGCCCCAGGCCTGACCTCAGCCCTGCCCCAGCCCTGGCTCCTACCCCAGCCCTGACTCCAGCCCCAGCCCCAGCCCTGCCCCAGCCCTGGCTCCTGCCCCAGCCCTGGCTCCAGCCCCAGCCCCAGCCCTGCCCATGCCTTGGTTCCAGCCCCAGCCCCAGCCCTGCGCCAACCCAGCCCCAGCCCAAGGCCCAGGCTCAAGCCTAGTCCTGCCCCAGCCCTGGCCCCAATCCAGCCCCAGCCCTACCCCTACCTCAGCCCTAGCCCCAGCCCTGTCCGCAGCCCCAGCCCCAGCCCCAGCCCCACCCTCTCCACCAGCCCAGCCCCAGCCCCAACCTTGCCCCCAGCCCAGCCCCAGTTCCAGCCCTGCCCCAGCCCTGCCCCTGCCCCGGCACCAGCACTGCCCCAGCTCTGGCCCCAACCCTGTCCCCAGCCCCAGCCCCTGCCCCAGCCCCAGCCCTAGCCCAGCAATGCCCTCAGCCCCAGCCCCAGCCCCAGCCCCACCCTCGGCCCCAGCCCAGCCTCTGACCCAGCCCTGCCCTGGCCCAGCCCCAGCCGCTGCCCAGCCCCTGCCCTGGACCCAGCCACAGCCCAGCCCCAGCCACAGCCCCAGCCCTGCCCCAGCCCTAGCCCCAGCCACAGCCCCAGCCCCAGCCCTGGACCCAGCCCCAGTCGCAGCCCCGGGCCCAGCCCAGCCCTGGACCCAGCCCCACCACAGCTCCATCCCCAGCCCTGCCCCAGCCCTGCCCTCATCCCAACCCCAGCCCCAGCCCGGCCCCAGTCCTGCCCCAGCCCTGGACACAGCCCCACCCTGGACCCAGCCCTAGCCCCAGCCCAGCCCCAGCCCTGCCCCAGCTTAGCCCCAACCCCAGTCCAGCCCCTGCCCCGGACCAGTCCCAGCCCAGCCCCAGCGCCAGCCCCAGCCCTGCCCCAGCCCAGCCCCAGCCCCAGGCCGGCCCCAGCCCTGCCCCAGCCCCAGCCCCAGGCCTGACCTCAGCCCTGCCCCAGCCCTGGCTCCTGCCCCAGCCCTGACTCCAGCCCCAGCCCCGACTCCAGCCCCAGCCCCAGCCCTGCCCAAGCCTTGGTTCCAGCCCCAGCCCCAGCCCTGCACCAACCCAGCCCCAGCCCAAGGCCCAGCCTCAAGCCTAGTCCTGCCCCAGCCCTGGCCCCAATCCAGCCCCAGCCCTACCCCTACCTCAGCCCTAGCCCCAGCCCTGTCCGCAGCCCCAGCCCCAGCCCCACCCTCGCCATCAGCCCAGCCCCAGCCCCAACCTTGGCCCCAGCCCAGCCCCAATTCAAGCCCTACCCCAGCCCTGCCCCGGTCCCAGCCCAGCCCAAGCTTTGGCCCAACCCCAGCCCAAACCCCATCCGTTCCCCCAGCCCTGCCCCCAGCCCAGCTCCAGCCAAAGCCCTGCCCCAGCCCAGCCCCAGCCACCGCCCAGCCCCAGCCCCGGCCCCAGCCAAGCCCCACTAACGGCCCCAGCCCCGGCCCCAGCCCAGCTCCAGCCACAGCCCAGCCACAGCCCCTACCCTGCCCCTGCCCCAACCCAGCCCCAGCCCGGACCCAGCCCTGTCCCCAGCCCCGGCCCCTGCCCCAGCCCCAGCCCTAGCCCAGCCCTGCCCTCAGCCCCAGCCCCAGCCCCAGCCCCAGCCCCAACCTCGGCCCCAGCCCAGCCCCTGCCCCAGACCTGCCCCGGCCCCAGCCCTGCCCCGGCCCAGCCCCAGCCCCAGCCCAGCCCCTGCCCTGGACCCAGCCCCAGCCCAGCCCCAGCCACAGCACAGCCCCAGACCCAGCCCTGCCCCAGCCCAAACCCAGCCCCAGCCCAGCCCCCAGCCCCGGCCCTACCCCTGCCCAGTCCCGGTCCATGCCCAGCCCCACCCCTGCCCCACCCTCGTCCCCAGTCCAGCCCCTGCCCCAGCCCTACCCCTGCCCAGTCCCAGTCCATGCCCAGTCCCAGCCCATGCCCAGTCCCAGTCCTGCCCAGCCCTGCCCCAGCCCCAGCCCTGCCCAAGACTTGGTTCCAGCCCCAGCCCCAGCCCTGCCCCAGCCCCTCCCTCGGCCCCAGCCCCAGCCCCAGCCCTGCCCTCAGCCCAGCCCCAGGCCCAGACCCAGCCCCGGCCTCAGCCCAGCCCTAAGCTAGCACTGCCCCAGTCCCTGCCCTAGCCCATTCCTGGTCCCACCCCAGCCACAGCCCAGCCCCAGCACTGCCCAGCCCAGCCCCAGGCCCAGCCCCAGCCTAGCCCCAGCCCTGCCCCAGCCGCAGCCCCAGGCCTGACCTCAGCCCTGCCCCAGCCCTGGCTCCTGCCCCAGCCCTGGCTCCAGCCCAGCCCCAGGCCTAGCCCAAACCCATCCTTGCCCCCAGCTCAGGCCCGGCCCCAGCCCCAGCCCTGCCCCAGTCCCACCCTCGGCCCCAGCCCAGCCCCAGCCCCAGCCCTAGCCCTGCCCCAGCCCCGCCCTCGGCCCCAGCCCAGCCCCAGCCCCAGCCCTAGCCCCAGCCCCAGCCCCAGCCCCAGCCCCAGCCCCATCCCCATTCCTGCCCCCAGCCCAGCCCCAGCCCCAGCCCCATCCGAGCCCCAGCCCCAGCCCCAGCCCTAGCCCAGCCCTGCCCTCAGCCCCAGCCCCAGCCCCAGCCCTAGCCCCACCCTCGGCCCCAGCCCAGCCCCTACCCCAGCCCTGCCCCGGCCCAGCCCCAGCCCCAGCCCAGCCCCTGCCCTGGACCCAGCCACAGCCCAGCCCCAGCCACAGCCCCAGCCCTGCCCCAGCCCTGCCCAGCTCCAGCCACAGCCCCAGCCCCAGCCCTGGTCCCAGCCCCAGTCGCAGCCCCGGCCCCAGCCCAGCCCTAGCCCAGCCCCAGACCCACCCTCAGCCCCAGCCCAGCTCCAGCCCCTGCCCAGCCCCTGCCCTGGACCCAGCCACAGCCCAGCCCCAGCCACAGCCCGGCCCCAGTCCTGCCCCAGCCCTGGACACAGCCCCACCCTGGACCCAGCCCTAGCCCCAGCCCAGCCCCAGCCCTGCCCCAGCTTAGCCCCAACCCCAGTCCAGCCCCTGCCCCGGACCAGTCCCAGCCCAGCCCCAGCGCCAGCCCCAGCCCTGCCCCAGCCCCAGCCCCAGGCCTGACCTCAGCCCTGCCCCAGCCCTGGCTCCTGCCCCAGCCCTGACTCCAGCCCCAGCCCCGACTCCAGCCCCAGCCCCAGCCCTGCCCAAGCCTTGGTTCCAGCCCCAGCCCCAGCCCTGCACCAACCCAGCCCCAGCCCAAGGCCCAGCCTCAAGCCTAGTCCTGCCCCAGCCCTGGCCCCAATCCAGCCCCAGCCCTACCCCTACCTCAACCCTAGCCCCAGCCCTGTCCGCAGCCCCAGCCCCAGCCCCACCCTCGCCATCAGCCCAGCCCCAGCCCCAACCTTGGCCCCAGCCCAGCCCCAATTCAAGCCCTACCCCAGCCCTGCCCCGGTCCCAGCCCAGCCCAAGCTTTGGCCCAACCCCAGCCCAAACCCCATCCGTTCCCCCAGCCCTGCCCCCAGCCCAGCTCCAGCCAAAGCCCTGCCCCAGCCCAGCCCCAGCCACCGCCCAGCCCCAGCCCCGGCCCCAGCCAAGCCCCACTAACGGCCCCAGCCCCGGCCCCAGCCCAGCTCCAGCCACAGCCCAGCCACAGCCCCTACCCTGCCCCTGCCCCAACCCAGCCCCAGCCCGGACCCAGCCCTGTCCCCAGCCCCGGCCCCTGCCCCAGCCCCAGCCCTAGCCCAGCCCTGCCCTCAGCCCCAGCCCCAGCCCCAGCCCCAGCCCCAACCTCGGCCCCAGCCCAGCCCCTGCCCCAGACCTGCCCCGGCCCCAGCCCTGCCCCGGCCCAGCCCCAGCCCCAGCCCAGCCCCTGCCCTGGACCCAGCCCCAGCCCAGCCCCAGCCACAGCACAGCCCCAGACCCAACCCTGCCCCAGCCCAAACCCAGCCCCAGCCCAGCCCCCAGCCCCGGCCCTACCCCTGCCCAGTCCCAGTCCATGCCCAGTCCCAGCCCATGCCCAGTCCCAGTCCTGCCCAGCCCTGCCCCAGCCCCAGCCCTGCCCAAGACTTGGTTCCAGCCCCAGCCCCAGCCCTGCCCCAGCCCCACCCTCGGCCCCAGCCCCAGCCCCAGCCCTGCCCTCAGCCCAGCCCCAGGCCCAGACCCAGCCCCGGCCTCAGCCCAGCCCTAAGCTAGCACTGCCCCAGTCCCTGCCCTAGCCCATTCCTGGTCCCACCCCAGCCACAGCCCAGCCCCAGCACTGCCCAGCCCAGCCCCAGGCCCAGCCCCAGCCTAGCCCCAGCCCTGCCCCAGCCGCAGCCCCAGGCCTGACCTCAGCCCTGCCCCAGCCCTGGCTCCAGCCCAGCCCCAGGCCTAGCCCAAACCCATCCTTGCCCCCAGCTCAGGCCCGGCCCCAGCCCCAGACCTGCCCCAGCCCCACCCTCGGCCCCAGCCCAGCCCCAGCCCCAGCCCTAGCCCTGCCCCAGCCCTGCCCTCGGCCCCAGCCCAGCCCCAGCCCCAGCCCTAGCCCCAGCCCCAGCCCCAGCCCCAGCCCCAGCCCCAGCCCCAGCCCCATCCCCATTCCTGCCCCCAGCCCAGCCCCAGCCCCAGCCCCATCCGAGCCCCAGCCCCAGCCCCAGCCCTAGCCCAGCCCTGCCCTCAGCCCCAGCCCCAGCCCCAGCCCTAGCCCCACCCTCGGCCCCAGCCCAGCCCCTACCCCAGCCCTGCCCCGGCCCAGCCCCAGCCCCAGCCCAGCCCCTGCCCTGGACCCAGCCACAGCCCAGCCCCAGCCACAGCCACAGCCCTGCCCCAGCCCCGCCCAGCTCCAGCCACAGCCCCAGCCCCAGCCCTGGACCCAGCCCCAGTCGCAGCCCCAGTCCCAGCCCAGCCCTGGACCCAGCCCCACCACAGCTCCATCCCCAGCCCTGCCCCAGCCCTGCCCTCAGCCCAACCCCAGCCCCAGCCCGGCCCCAGTCCTGCCCCAGCCCTGGACACAGCCCCACCCTGGACCCAGCCCTAGCCCCAGCCCAGCCCCAGCCCTGCCCCAGCATAGCCCTAGCCCCAGTCCAGCCCCTGCCCCGGACCAGTCCCAGCCCAGCCCCAGCCCCAGCCCCAGCCCTGCCGCATCCCAGCCCCCAGCCCCAGCCCTAACCTCAGCCCAGCCCCAGACCCAGCCTGGCCCCAGCCCTGTCCCCAGCCCCAGCCCCAGCCCCAGGCCCAGCCCCAGCCCCAGCCCCAGCCCCAGCCCCAGCCCTGCCCCAGCCGCAGCCCCAGGCCTGACCTCAGCCCTGCCCCAGCCCTGGCTCCTGCCCCAACCCTGGCTCCAGCCCCAGCCCCAGCCCCAGCCCTGCGCCAACCCAGCCCCAGCCCAAGGCCCAGCCTCAAGCCTAGTCCTGCCCCAGCCCTGCCCCCAATCCAGCCCCAGCCCTACCCCTACCTCAGCCCTAGCCCAAGCCCTGCCCCAGCCCCATCCTTGCCCCCAGCCCAGCCCTAGCCCGGCCCCAGCCCCTGCCCCAGCCCCAGCCCTGCCCTAGTCCCTGCCCCAGGCTCAGCCCCGGCCCCAGCCCTGCCCCAGCCCCAGCCCTAGCCCAGCCCTGCCCTCAGCCCAGCACTAGCTCGGCCACAGCCCTCTCCGCAGCCCCAGCCCCAGCCCCAGCCCCACCCTCGTCCCCAGCCCAGACCCTGCCCCAGCCCTACCCCTGCCCAGTCACGGTCCATGCCCAGCCCCAGCCCTGCCCCAGCCCCCGCCCTGCCCCAGACCCAGCCCTGCCCAAGACTTGGTTCCAGCCCCAGCCCCAGCCCTGCCCCAGCCCCAGCCCCAGCCCCAGCCCCTGCCCTGCCCCAGCCTCAGTCCTGCCCCAGCCCCGGCTACAGCCCCAGCCCCAGCCCCGCCCCCAACCCAGCCCCAGCCATGCCCCCAGCCTAGACCTGCCCCCAGCCCCAGCCCAAGGCCTAGCCTCCAGCCTACTCCAGCCCCAGCCCCGGCCCCAACCTCAGTCCCAGCCCTACCTCAGGCCCCAGCCCCTGTCCCCAGCCCAGCCCCAGCAGAGTAGCAGCACAACCCCAGCCCTAGACACAGCCCAGCTCCAGCCCCAGTCCAGCCCCTGCCCTGGACCCAGCCCCAGCCCTACCCCAGCTTCATCCCCAGCCGATGCCCAGCCCTGCCCCGGCCCAGCCCCAGCCCCAGCCCCAGCAACAGCCAAGCCCCACTCACGGCCCCATCCCCGGCCCCAGCCCAGCCCTGCCCCAGCCCAGCCCCAGGCCCAGTCCAGCCCATGCCCTTGACCAGGTCCCAGCCCCAGCCCAGCCCCAGGCCAGCCCCAGTACCACCCTGGACCCAGACTCAGGCCCACCCCTGCCCCAGCCCTGCCCCAGCCTCATCCCCAGCCCCAGCCCAGCCCCTGCCCTGGACCGAGCCCCAGCTCCACCCCAGCCTCATCCCCAGCCCAGGCCCAGCCCTGCCCCAGCCCAGCTCCATCCCCATCCCTGTCCCCAGCCCAGCCCCAGCCCCAGCCCTACCCTAGCCCAGCCCCAGCCCTGGACCCAGCCCCAGCCCAGCCCCAGCCACAGCTCAGCCCCAGCCCCAACCCTGCCCCAGCCGCAGACCCAGGCCTGACCTCAGCCCTGCCCCAGCCCTGGCTCCTGCCCCAACCCTGGCCCCAGCCCCAGCCCCACCCTTGCCACCAGCTTAGCCCCAGCCCCAACCTTGGCCCCAGCCCAACCCCAGTTCAAGCCCTGCCCCAGCCCTGCCCCTGCCCCGGCCCCAGCCCCGGCCCCAGACTCGGCCCCAGCCCAGCCCCAGGCCTAGCCCTGTGCCAGCCCTACCCCAGCCAAGCCCCGGTCCCAGCCCAGCCCAAGCCCTGGCCCAGCCCCAGCCCAAACCCCATCCTTGCCCCCAGCCCAGCCCTAGCCCTGCCCCAGTCCCTGCCCCAGCCCAGCCCCAGCCCTGGACCCAGCCCCAGCCCCACCCCAGCCTCATCCCCAGCCCAGGCCCAGCCCTGCCCCAGACCCAGCCCCAGCCCCACCCCCGGACCCATCCCCGGTCCCAGCCCAGCCGTAGCACAGCCCTGCCCCAGGCCCCGCCCTGCCCAGCCCCAGCCCTGCACCGAGCCCAGCCCCAGCCCGGACCCAGCCCTGCCCCCAATCCAGCCCCAGCCCTACCCCTACCTCAGCCCTAGCCCCAGCCCCGCCCCAGCCCCATCCTTGCCCCTAGCCCGGCCCCAGCCCCAGCCCAGCCCAAGCCCTGCCCTAGTCCCTGCCCCAGGCTCAGCCCCGGCCCCAGCCCTGCCCCAGCCCCAGCCCTAGCCCAGCCCTGCCCTCAGCCCAGCCCTAGCTCGGCCACAGCCCTGTCCGCAGCCCCAGCCCCAGCCCCACCCTCGTCCCCAGCCCAGCCCCTGCCCCAGCCCTACACCTGCCCAGTCACGGTCCATGCCCAGCCCCAGCCCAGCCCCAGCCCCAGCCCCCGCCCCAGACCTTCCCCAGCCTCAGTCCTGCCCCAGCCCCGGCCCCAGTCCCAGCCCCAGCCCTGCCCCCAACCCAGCCCCAGCCATGCCCCCAGCCCAGACCTGCCCCCCAGCCCCAGCCCAAGGCCCAGCCTCCAGCCTACTCCAGCCCCAGCCCCGGCCCCAACCTCAGTCCCAGCCCTACCACAGGCCCCAGCCCCTGACCCCAGCCCAGCCCCAGCCCGGAACCAGTCCTGCCCCAGCCCTGGACACAGCCCCACCCTGGACCCAGCCCCAGCCCCAGCCCAGCCCCAGCCCTGCCCCAGCCTAGCCCCAGCCCCAGTCCAGCCCCTGCCCTGGACCCAGTCCCAGCCCCAGCCCAGCCCAAGCCCAGCCCCAGCCACCACCCAGCCCCATCCCTGCACCAGCCCCACCACAGCCTCATCCCCATCCCAGGCCCAGCCCTGCCCCAGCCCAGCTCAGCCCCAGCCCCAGCCCTAGACCCAGCCCAGGCCCAGCCCTGCCCCAGCCCAGCCCAGCCCCATCCCCATCCCTGCCCCCAGACCAGCCCCAGCCCCAGCCACAGCCCTAGCCCAGCCCCAGCCACTGCCCAGCCCCAGCCCTGCCCTAGCCCAGACCCAGCCCTGCACCAAGCCCCACCCCTCAGCCGAACCCAGCCCCAGCCTGGCCCCAGCCCTGCCCTAGCTCCAGCCCTAGCCCTGTCCCCAGCCTCGGCCCGTGCCCCTGCCCCAGTCCCAGTCCTGCCCCATCCCAGCCCCCAGCCCCAGCCCTACCCTCATCCCAGCCCGAGACCCAGCCTGGCCCCAGACCCGTCCCCAGCCCCAGCCCCAGCCCCAGCCCCAGCCCTGGCCCAGCCGCAGCCCCAGGCCTGACCTCAGCCCTGCCCCAGCCCTGGCTCCTGCCCCAACCCTGGCTCCAGCCCCAGCCCCAGCCCCAGCCCTGCGCCAAGCCAGCCCCAGCCCAAGGCCCAGGCTCAAGCCTAGTCCTGCCCCAGCCCTGCCCCCAATCCAGCCCCAGCCCTACCCCTACCTCAGCCCTAGCCCCAGCCCTGCCCCAGCCCCATCCTTGCCCCCAGCCCAGCCCTAGCCCGGTCCCAGCCCCAGCCCAAGCCCTGCCCTAGTCCCTTCCCCCAGGCTCAGCCCCGGCCCCAGCCCTGCCCCAGCCCCATCCCTAGCCTACTGCAAGAAGGGGGCCACTTTAACGACCAATTTGATCAGCGGATTCCACTTTATTGAGCATCAGACACATCTTATATACAGTTTGCTATAATTATGCCCACTTGGCAACATACTATTGGTTGCTCTCTAAAAGGTTACATCATTGTTTTCACAACTCTGTGGAATTCTTCCATCCGGCCTAATTGCTCTCTTATCCCAGATCTCGCCTCCTCCTTATCTTGCTTGCCTCCCATCTCAGGGGCAGCTGGGTTTCAGCATACCAAGCAATCAGCACTTTCTCACATCTCCTACTCGGCTACTATATTATCAACAAAGAATTCTTCAAGGCCTGAATTGCACAGGTGTTCCTGGGACCCATGTCCCCTCTTGTCCGACAACAATTCCCCCATTTTTCTTTTGTGCAAGTAAGGCCTTGGAAGTTATTCTTTGAACACTTTGCATAATACAATTATAAACAAGTTTAACAATAATCAAAATGAGTACAATGATACCTAAGAACCTTAAAACTTACTACTATAATTAACAAACATATTTACAGTAAGTCTGGGTATCCCTATCAGACATGTCTGAAAAAGTTCAATCAATTCATTATTACCTGTTATGTTGCATCTTTATTTTCTCTAGGATGTTCAAAAAATCATAATTTGTTTAAGGGTAGCAAGATTTCTTTAATCTGTAAAGGTAGATCTGGCCAGGCTCTAGCTTCACAGACAGAAAACTTGCAGGCAATCAGCAAGAGCAAAAGAGCTTCATTGCTTTGCCCAATATAAAATTACCCATAATAATGTGTTTTTGGTCATCCTAGTAATACTAATCTCTTATTGTTACCAACTTCACCCAAAAAGCAACCTTACAATAGTTTTCTTCATCTTATATAGTTTCATCATCTATATAAGCAAACTTATGCTAAATAGAAGGGAGGCATATGATAGTCTTAGAATAGGTGGTCAAATCCCTTCTCCCTACATTCAGTGTGGTAAGGGTCAAAGCATCCACTTTCACACATGCCCAATTGTGCAGGCTTCTTATCTGAAGAAAACAAATTCCTAGTTCTGAATGTTTATCTTTAAGACAGCTCCTTCTCAGCCGTGATGTCTCCAATTAACCAGACAGTGTCCTTGCAAGTATGCAAGAGAGGTTTCTTTCTCTTTACCCTCTAAACAGGCCTCACAAGATCCTGACCCTTAATCCCAGTGCACTCTAAGTCTTACAATTTTGACACAAATCACCAGTATATTCATCACAATTCCCCCCTTTTTTTTTTTTTTTGTCACCATTGATTTGTGTTAAAATTTCCAGATATTTCAGAACCTTCTTAATTGGATCATAATTAAGTTCATCCATTCTGATCATAACCATTTGCTTGTAACTTATTGGCATAAACAGTCTTACTTAAAGGTCTTAGTATTTTGTAACAACAATTGCAGAGTATTATGCATAGTAATATTACAATTATTCCAACAATATTACAAACAAATGTTTAAGCCAATTTAGATTTGGTAACCAGAAAGTTAATTTATCCCATATTTCTTTAAATCCACAAGAAGTATCATCTAAAGAAATCTGATGTAATATCTGATTGTGGTTTACAATCGCCTGTAAATCTGTTTCCACTCATTTATCTAGATTAACATAACTACAACAACTTACATTTATGACTACACATACACCCCCTTCCTTAACATATAAAAAATCCAAAGCTAATCCATTCTGAGTAGACATTTTCGAGAGAGTATTGATTTCAATTTGCTGCACTTTTATTGCATCTGTGCTTGCATTTACCATGATTTCAACTGTAGCAGAAAAATTTACTATTGCTTTTTCAAGTTCAAGTCTTTTCTCTCCGGTCTGATCAAGATTCCACACATGGGAATGTGGTTTTTGATTTCGATTGGACTACTTATGTACAAATAGGGTTAGGATCAAAATTAGGCTCCACCAAGTATATGTGAACTCTGCCTTCTCGGCCTGCTGGGGTGCAACCAGCAGCCGGGTGTATTTTCTTCTCGGCAGCAGTTACATTCTTCAGGAGCCCTACAGATTTTTTAACTCCTTAACCCACTTCAAAATTCCATTTGGAGTCTCTTCTCTACTTCCTTGGTTAGTTCGTTTACCATTTCCCATTGTGCTTTTGTTATTTCAATTCCTCTTCCTTCAAAATCTTATGTCTCTTACTTTTCCTTTTACTAATCCTTTTAATTATTCCTGATATTTCCCAACTAAAATTTCTCTAGTCTTTATTTCCCACTTATGCCAATCCCTTTCAATAATTTTCCATGGGGATTTAAATCCTTTTTCTCACCACAAAATAGGTTTTCTGTATTTACCAGCCCAAACTGCCTATTTTCAAATTCAGCATTCAGGACAAAATATTTTTTTGATTGATGCTTTTGACCCCAGATTATCAGAACAGTTATTGTGATCGATGTTCGACTTCATGGGAAATGCTGTTTCCTCTCAGTCTTGGTTCTTCTGCACATTAGTGAAGGAATAGTTGTTAAAATTAATACCTATTTACTACAAACCTTAACTTATGCTAATACCAAAAATCCTTAAAACCTTAAAAAACTATGTTAAAATTAATCCATCAAATCAGTGTCTAAAAAGAAATAAAATTGTTACAGTAACTAAAAAAACACTTTCCAAAATTAAAACCTGTTTATACATTCCTTAACTATATTACATGGAGCTTCTTTGAAATGCCTAGGCAGACAACTAAGAAGGTTCGAACCAAAAGAAAATCTTACAATTTGAACTCTTAACTAAGTGCATACACCTTACTGCAATCACTACGTACTAAGTACTTATAAATACCAAATGCTTACTTATTCATTATGCTTATTAGAAAAACTTAACAAAACTCTAAATAACAAATCTCTGAAAGACGTTACAATCAGAAATGACAAAATGAGTACTGTTGCTTTAAATCAAAACAGAGTAGTGCGGCTAAAGCCGCTGCGGGGGAAAGGGGTGGGGGCTGCTGCCGTGGCAGCTGCTCCGCTGCTACTGTCGGCGCTGTCGGTATCGGTGGTGCATCAGCCGGTACCGCCTTGGTCGGAGCCGTCGGTATCCGCGGGGGCCGGCAGGGCTCGCGGGAGGAGTGCGGTGGCAGGAACGCTGTAACCGCGAGCCTCCAAGCGCTCCATTTTTTCTAAGAGGGGCCGTAAAGCAAAGTCGGCGCTGTTTGAATTCCTCGCTGCCGGTATTGTCTTCCGAATCCGAGCCGTCGCTGGCGATGTCAGAGGAAGGTTCCCCGCTGTGTGCAAACGGCAGTGGTGACGGCTGGTAAACGCGGTGTGGTCGCCGCAAGATGTATTGGGGGCGGCCCCGGTCGATCGGTCGACAGTTCTCAGACACATCTTTCAGCTGCAACTCAGATACACCTGGCGCTGCATCTCGTCCTGACAAAGTTGCTCTAACTGCAGCAGCCATTCGCTGTTTCAGTTCGCAGGGTTTAACACAGTTCATGCATTTTCGCCACTACTCTTGCAGCTTTATAGCAGTTTTATCACCATCTATAACCAAGTCCCACAACTTGTTCCTGTATTCTCTCCAACAAGCTTCATCAAAATAACTATCTCCGCTAGGGAAATGCCCTAAAGCGGATCTATGGGCCAAAAGTCCAGGCATTACTTTAGACGATATCTCCGCCTTACACTTTTCGATGACACTGTATTTCGCCTGATGACTGCTTATAGGGTCGGCCTTGCCCTTTCGAGTCTGTGCGCAAAGGTACTAAGGCTGCCATAACCTGTTGACTATGCTCAAGCTGTTTTGTCATTGTCATTGACAACACCTCAGCCTGTTTTTGTAATCCCTTATCAATCACCTCCGTCAACATGGCCATCGGATTGCTTGGCAAGTCCTGAGCCCTCTGCAACAATTCGGCTAGCATCCATCTAGGATCTGCTGATGTAATAAGCTGTTGCGTCTGCTGGTTCCCATTCTGCATTAAACACTGCCTTAAAATTGCCTCTCGGATACCTTCTCCTACGCTTGCTGCTCTAAGTGCGGCAAGCAACTTATCCACAAATTCACCAAGAGGTTCCTGTCTACCTTGCTTAATTCCCATATAGTGAGGATTTGCATTTCCATCCTTCTGCTTTTCAAAAGCCCTCCTTACTATCTGGGCTGATGCTTGCAAAACAGGCGGCTGTAAAAGTGCCTGTAACTCTGGTCTCTCATACTGTCCCGTTCCACACAACTGATCTACTGTTACACCAAATAATGGATCATTTTGCTGTCTTTGTACTCCAGCTGATTGTCTAGCTAGGTGTTCCCACTCATTCAAAAATGTCATAAATTGAGATGCTGTTAGGATTAGCTTCATAACATTATAAGAATCTCTAGGTAACATATTATAGTTCATGTAAATAAAATCAATCATCTGTCTACCTGGTTCAGATTGAACCCCAAACTGACTCGCAGTCTGTCTTAATTGAGATAACAATTTCCATGGCAATTGGGTTACATCAGCCTGAAAAACATTTTGCTCCCCAGGGACCTGTGTATACATCACCGGAAAAGCTTGATGTGAAACAGCCAGCCGGCTAAACCCTTCCTGATCTCCTTCGGCGTTTAAGTGCTCTGTAACCTTTCGCCAATACTCTGTGTGCTTTCTTACATGATCTTTAACACCACCTCCAGGATCTACCGCCCTGTTTGTCTCCTCTCCCTCACCTACTTTCTTGTCCTGTACAATTTGCTCAGCTAAAAGAGACGGGGAAGGCTCCCCATCAGAGTCCTGTGTTACAGATTGTAATTCGACTCTGCCACCTAACCCTTTTACACACGCAGCCTTCTCCTTTCTTAAATAATCCTGAACCTCTTCTGACAAAGGCAACCCAGCATGTGTAACACTTGCTCCATTTGGGTCCGTATGATCTAATCGTACCCTGGCTTGATAAGCTGCCATTTGCTCAGCACGATGCTGATCCAATGCTGTCATAACCATCTTCCACCATTTTCCACACTCCTTTGCTCGTTTTTCATCATTTAAGCTATGCAGCCACAAGTCTTGTCCAGACTTTTTCCACTGCAATCTTTCAAACACCTCATTTGGGTCCTTAAAATATCCTAACTCTCCTGCATAGCTTAACAGCGGCACCAACTCCTTTGTAAAATTTAACTTACACTGTCGCTTTTATAAAAAGCATATAAATAAATCATACGCTGCCTGCCTATCCATGTCCGTATTTAAACGTTAATACCTGTGCGCACAGTCCTCGTTTAAGCAGTTTCCGGCTCTACAGCGTCTTCGGCTTCAAGGCTGTCTTCCCTTTTCTTGCAGCCTCCGGTACTGCTATCCCGGGCCGGCCGTCTTCTTGCCTCCCGGCTTACTGCGAATCTCTCAACGTCCCGAAGAACTTCTTAAACCCTAACGTTTGTCTTCATTAGGGTCCCGTGTTCGAGCGCCACTTACTGCAAGAAGGGGGCCGCTTTAACGACCAATTTGATCAGCGGATTCCACTTTATTGAGCATCAGACACATCTTATATACAGTTTGCTATAATTATGCCCACTTGGCAACATATTATTGGTTGCTCTCTAAAAGGTTACATCATTGTTTTCACAACTCTGTGGAATTCTTCCATCCGGCCTAATTGCTCTCTTTCCCAGATCTCGCCTCCTCCTTATCTTGCTTGCCTCCCATCTCAGGGGCAGCTGGGTTTCAGCATACCAAGCAATCAGCACTTTCTCACATCTCCTACTCTGCTACCATATTATCAACAAAGAATTCTTCAAGGCCTGAATTGCACAGGTGTTCCTGGGACCCATGTCCCCTCTTGTCCGACAACACTAGCCCAGCCCTGCCCTCAGCCCAGCCCTAGCTCGGCCACAGCCCTGTCCGCAGCCCCAGCCCCAGCCCCAGCCCCACCCTCGTCCGCAGCCCAGCCCCTGCCCCAGCCCTACACCTGCCCAGTCACGGTCCATGCCCAGCCCCAGCTCTGCCCCAGCCCCCGCCCCAGCCCCAGACCTGCCCCAGCCTCAGTCCTGCCCCAGCCCCGGCCACAGCCCCAGCCCCAGCCCTGCCCCCAACCCAGCCCCAGCCATGCCCCCAGCCCAGACCTGCCCCCAGCCCCAGCCCAAGGCCTAGCCTCCAGCCTACTCCAGCCCCAGCCGCGGCCCCAACCTCAGTCCCAGCTCTACCCCAGGCCCCAGCCCCTGCCCCCAGCCCAGCCCCAGACCTGCATCAGCCCTGCCCCAGCCCTAGTCCCCAGCCCACCCACAGCAGAGTAGCAGCACAACCCCAGCCCTAGACCCAGCCCAGCCCCAGCCCCAGCCCAGCCCCTGCCCTGGACCCCGCCCCAGCCCCACCCCAGCCTCATCCCCAGCCCAGGCCCAGCCCTGCCCCGGCCCAGCCCCAGCCCCAGCCCCAGCCAAGCCCCACTCACGGCCCCATCCCTGGCCACAGCCCAGCCCTGCCCCAGCCCCAGCCCTGCACCGAACCCAGCCTCAGCCTGGCCCCAGCCCTGCCCCAGCCCAGCCCCAGCCACAGCCCAGCCCCAGCCCCAGCCCAGCTCAGCCCCAGCCCCATCCCTACCCCCAGCCCAGCCCCAGCCCCAGCCCTGCCCAGCCCAGCCCCAGCCACCGCACAGCCCCAACCCAGCCTCATCCCCAGCCCCAGCCCAGCCCTGCCCCATCCCAGCCCAGCCCCATCCCCAGTCCAGCCCCTGCCCTGGACCCAGTCCCAGCCCTGGACCAAGCCCCACCCCTCAGCCGAACCCAGCCCCAGCCCTGACCCCAAGCCCAGCCCCAGCCCCAGCCCTTCACCAGCCCCACCCCAGCCTCATCCCCATCACAGGCCCAGCCCTGCCCCAGCCCAGCCCCAGCCCCATCCCTGCTCCCAGACCAGCCCCAGCCCCAGACCAGCCCCAGCCCAGCCCCAGCCACCGCCCAGCCCCAGCCCTGCCCTAGCCCAGAGCCAGCCCTGGACCAAGCCCCACCCCTCAGCCGAACGCAGCGCCAGCCTGGCCCCAGCCCTGCCCTAGCTCCAGCCCTAGCCCTGTCCCCAGCCTCGGCCCGTGCCCCAGCCCCAGTCCCAGTCCTGCCCCATCCAAGCCCTCAGCCCCAGCCCTAGCCTCAGCCCAGCCCCAGACCCAGCCTGGCCCCAGCCCTGTCCCCAGCCCTGCCCCAGCCGCAGCCCCAGGCCTGACCTCAGCCCTGCCCCAGCCCTGGCTCCTGCCCCAGCCCTGGCTCTAGCCCCAGCCCCAGCCCCAGCCCCAGCCCTGCGCCAACTCAGCCCCAGCCCAAGGCCCAGCCTCAAGCCTAGTCCTGCCCCAGCCCTGCCCCCAATCCAGCCCCAGCCCTACCCCTACCTCAGCCCTAGCCCCAGCCCTAGCCCCAGCCCTGTCCGCAGCCCCA
Organism: Melanerpes formicivorus; assembly: GCF_026170545.1. NCBI lineage: Eukaryota > Metazoa > Chordata > Aves > Piciformes > Picidae > Melanerpes > Melanerpes formicivorus. The sequence goes on from NW_027142879.1 coordinate 75,906, forward strand.
GCCCCAGCCCCAGCCCCACCCTCCCCACCAGCCCAGCCCCAGCCCCAACCTTGGCCCCAGCCCAGCCCCAGTTCCAGCCCAGCCCCAGCCCAAGCCCTGCCCTAGTCCCTGCCCCAGGCTCAGCCGGGCCCCATCCCTGCCCCAGCCCCAGCCCTAGCCCAGCCCTGCCCTCAGCCCAGCCCTAGCTCGGCCACAGCCCTGTCCGCAGCCCCAGCCCCAGCCCCAGCCCCACCCTCGTCCCCAGCCCAGCCCCTGCCCCAGCCATACACCTGCCCAGTCACGGTCCATTCCCAGCCCCAGCCCAGCCCCAGCTCCAGCCCCAGCCCCGGACCTGCCCCAGCCTCAGTCCTGCCCCAGCCCCGCCCCCTGCCCCAGCCCCAGCCATAGCCCAGCCCTGCCCTCAGCCCCAGCCCCAGCCCCAGGCCCACCCTCAGCCCCAGCCCAGCCCCTGCCCCAGCCCTGCCCCGGCCCACCCCAGCCCCAGCCCAGCCCCAGCCCTGCCCCAGCCCCAGCCCTGCCCCAGCCTCAGTCCTGCCCCAGCCCCGGCCCCTGCCCCAGTCCCAGCCATGCCCCCAGCCCCAGCCCAAGGCCCAGCCTCCAGCCTACTCCAGCCCCAGCCCCGGCCCCAACCTCAGTCCCAGCCCTACCTCAGGCCCCAGCCCTGCGTCAGCCCTGCCCCAGCCCTAGTCCCCAGCCCACCCCCAGCAGAGCACCAGCACAGCCCCAGCCCTAGACCCAGCCCAGCCCCAGCCCCAGCCCAGCCCCTGCCCTGGACCCAGCCCCAGCCCCACCCCAGCCTCATCCCCATCCCAGGCCCAGCCCTGCCCCGGCCCAGCCCCATCCCCGGCCCCAGCCCAGACCTGCCCCAGCCCCAGCCATACACCGAGCCCAGCCCCAGCCCAGCCCCAGCCCAGCCCCAGCCCAGCCCAGCCCTGCCCCGGCCCAGCCCAGCCCAGCCCCGCCCCGGCCCAGCCCCAGCCCAGCCCCAGCCCCAGCCCCAGCCCAGCTCCAGCCACAGCCCAGCCACAGCCCTGGACCCAGCTCCAGCCCAGCCCCACCCCCAGCCCCTGCCCTAGCCCAGACCCAGCCCTGGACCAAGCCCCACCCCTCAGCCGAACCCAGCCCCAGCCTGGCCCCGGCCCCAGCCCTAGCTCCACCCCTAGCCCTGTCCCCAGCCTCGGCCCGTGCCCCTGCCCCAGTCCCAGTCCTGCCCCATCCCAGCCCCCAGCCCCAGCCCTGCCCCCAGCCCAGCCCCAGACCCAGCCTGGCCCCAGCCCTGTCCCCAACCCCAGCCCCAGGCCCAGCCCCAGCCTAGCCCCAGCCCTGCCCCAGCCCTGCCCCTGCCCCGGCCCCAGCCCCCGCCCCACCCTCGGCCCCAGCCCAGCCCCTGCCCCAGCCCTACATCTGCCCAGTCACGGTCCATGCCCAGCCCCAGCTCTGCCCCAGCCCCCGCCCCAGCCCCAGACCTGCCCCAGCCTCAGTCCTGCCCCAGCCCCGGCCACAGCCCCAGCCCCAGCCCTGCCCCCAACCCAGCCCCAGCCATGCCCCCAGCCCAGACCTGCCCCCAGCCCCAGCCCAAGGCCTAGCCTCCAGCCTACTCCAGCCCCAGCCGCGGCCCCAACCTCAGTCCCAGCTCTACCCCAGGCCCCAGCCCCTGCCCCCAGCCCAGCCCCAGACCTGCATCAGCCCTGCCCCAGCCCTAGTCCCCAGCCCACCCCCAGCAGAGCACCACCACAGCCCCAGCCCTAGACCCAGCCCAGCCCCAGCCCCAGCCCAGCCCCTGCCCTGGACCCAGCCCCAGCCCCACCCCAGCCTCATCCCCATCCCAGGCCCAGCCCTGCCCTGGCCCAGCCCCATCCCCGGCCCCAGCCCAGACCTGCCCCAGCCCCAGCCATACACCGAGCCCAGCCCCAGCCCGGCCCCAGCCCTGCCCCGGCCCAGCCCAGCCCAGCCCCGCCCCGGCCCAGCCCCAGCCCAGCCCCAGCCCCAGCCCCAGCCCTGCCCCAGCCCAGACCAGCCACAGCCCAGCCCCAGCCCCACCCTCAGCCCCAGCCCAGCTCCAGCCACAGCCCAGCCACAGCCCTGGACCCAGCTCCAGCCCAGCCCCACCCCCAGCCCCTGCCCTAGCCCAGACCCAGCCCTGGACCAAGCCCCACCCCTCAGCCGAACCCAGCCCCAGCCTGGCCCCAGCCCCAGCCCTAGCTCCACCCCTAGCCCTGTCCCCAGCCTCGGCCCGTGCCCCTGCCCCAGTCCCAGTCCTGCCCCATCCCAGCCCCCAGCCCCAGCCCTGCCCCCAGCCCAGCCCCAGACCCAGCCTGGCCCCAGCCCTGTCCCCAACCCCAGCCCCAGGCCCAGCCCCAGCCTAGCCCCAGCCCTGCCCCAGCCCTGCCCCTGTCCCGGCCCCAGCCCCCGCCCCACCCTCGGCCCCAGCCCAGCCCCTGCCCCAGCCCTACATCTGCCCAGTCACGGTCCATGCCCAGCCCCAGCTCTGCCCCAGCCCCCGCCCCAGCCCCAGACCTGCCCCAGCCTCAGTCCTGCCCCAGCCCCGGCCACAGCCCCAGCCCCAGCCCTGCCCCCAACCCAGCCCCAGCCATGCCCCCAGCCCAGACCTGCCCCCAGCCCCAGCCCAAGGCCTAGCCTCCAGCCTACTCCAGCCCCAGCCGCGGCCCCAACCTCAGTCCCAGCTCTACCCCAGGCCCCAGCCCCTGCCCCCAGCCCAGCCCCAGACCTGCATCAGCCCTGCCCCAGCCCTAGTCCCCAGCCCACCCCCAGCAGAGTAGCAGCACAACCCCAGCCCTAGACCCAGCCCAGCCCCAGCCCCAGCCCAGCCCCTGCCCTGGACCCCGCCCCAGCCCCACCCCAGCCTCATCCCCAGCCCAGGCCCAGCCCTGCCCCGGCCCAGCCCCAGCCCCAGCCCCAGCCAAGCCCCACTCACGGCCCCATCCCTGGCCACAGCCCAGCCCTGCCCCAGCCCCAGCCCTGCACCGAACCCAGCCTCAGCCTGGCCCCAGCCCTGCCCCAGCCCAGCCCCAGCCACAGCCCAGCCCCAGCCCCAGCCCAGCTCAGCCCCAGCCCCATCCCTACCCCCAGCCCAGCCCCAGCCCCAGCCCTGCCCAGCCCAGCCCCAGCCACCGCACAGCCCCAACCCAGCCTCATCCCCAGCCCCAGCCCAGCCCTGCCCCATCCCAGCCCAGCCCCATCCCCAGTCCAGCCCCTGCCCTGGACCCAGTCCCAGCCCTGGACCAAGCCCCACCCCTCAGCCGAACCCAGCCCCAGCCCTGACCCCAAGCCCAGCCCCAGCCCCAGCCCTTCACCAGCCCCACCCCAGCCTCATCCCCATCACAGGCCCAGCCCTGCCCCAGCCCAGCCCCAGCCCCATCCCTGCTCCCAGACCAGCCCCAGCCCCAGACCAGCCCCAGCCCAGCCCCAGCCACCGCCCAGCCCCAGCCCTGCCCTAGCCCAGAGCCAGCCCTGGACCAAGCCCCACCCCTCAGCCGAACGCAGCGCCAGCCTGGCCCCAGCCCTGCCCTAGCTCCAGCCCTAGCCCTGTCCCCAGCCTCGGCCCGTGCCCCAGCCCCAGTCCCAGTCCTGCCCCATCCAAGCCCCCAGCCCCAGCCCTAGCCTCAGCCCAGCCCCAGACCCAGCCTGGCCCCAGCCCTGTCCCCAGCCCCAGCCCCAGACCCAGCCTGGCCCCAGCCCTGTCCCCAGCCCTGCCCCAGCCGCAGCCCCAGGCCTGACCTCAGCCCTGCCTCAGCCCTGGCTCCTGCCCCAGCCCTGGCTCTAGACCCAGCCCCAGCCCCAGCCCCAGCCCTGCGCCAACTCAGCCCCAGCCCAAGGCCCAGCCTCAAGCCTAGTCCTGCCCCAGCCCTGCCCCCAATCCAGCCCCAGCCCTACCCCTACCTCAGCCCTAGCCCCAGCCCTAGCCCCAGCCCTGTCCGCAGCCCCAGCCCCAGCCCCAGCCCCACCCTCCCCACCAGCCCAGCCCCAGCCCCAACCTTGGCCCCAGCCCAGCCCCAGTTCCAGCCCAGCCCCAGCCCAAGCCCTGCCCTAGTCCCTGCCCCAGGCTCAGCCGGGCCCCATCCCTGCCCCAGCCCCAGCCCTAGCCCAGCCCTGCCCTCAGCCCAGCCCTAGCTCGGCCACAGCCCTGTCCGCAGCCCCAGCCCCAGCCCCAGCCCCACCCTCGTCCCCAGCCCAGCCCCTGCCCCAGCCATACACCTGCCCAGTCACGGTCCATTCCCAGCCCCAGCCCAGCCCCAGCTCCAGCCCCAGCCCCGGACCTGCCCCAGCCTCAGTCCTGCCCCAGCCCCGGCCCCTGCCCCAGCCCCAGCCGTAGCCCAGCCCTGCCCTCAGCCCCAGCCCCAGCCCCAGGCCCACCCTCAGCCCCAGCCCAGCCCCTGCCCCAGCCCTGCCCCAGCCCTGCCCCAGCCTCAGTCCTGCCCCAGCCCCGGCCCCTGCCCCAGCCCCAGCCATGCCCCCAGCCCCAGCCCAAGGCCCAGCCTCCAGCCTACTCCAGCCCCAGCCCCGGCCCCAACCTCAGTCCCAGCCCTACCTCAGGCCCCAGCCCTGCGTCAGCCCTGCCCCAGCCCTAGTCCCCAGCCCACCCCCAGCAGAGCACCAGCACAGCCCCAGCCCTAGACCCAGCCCAGCCCCAGCCCCAGCCCAGCCCCTGCCCTGGACCCAGCCCCAGCCCCACCCCAGCCTCATCCCCATCCCAGGTCCAGCCCTGCCCCGGCCCAGCCCCATCCCCGGCCCCAGCCCAGACCTGCCCCAGCCCCAGCCATACACCGAGCCCAGCCCCAGCCCGGCCCCAGCCCTGCCCCAGCCCAGCCCAGCCCTGCCCCGGCCCAGCCCAGCCCAGCCCCGCCCCGGCCCAGCCCCAGCCCAGCCCCAGCCCCAGCCCCAGCCCTGCCCCAGCCCAGACCAGCCACAGCCCAGCCCCAGCCCCACCCTCAGCCCCAGCCCAGCTCCAGCCACAGCCCAGCCACAGCCCTGGACCCAGCTCCAGCCCAGCCCCACCCCCAGCCCCTGCCCTAGCCCAGACCCAGCCCTGTACCAAGCCCCACCCCTCAGCCGAACCCAGCCCCAGCCTGGCCCCGGCCCCAGCCCTAGCTCCACCCCTAGCCCTGTCCCCAGCCTCGGCCCGTGCTCCTGCCCCAGTCCCAGTCCTGCCCCATCCCAGCCCCCAGCCCCAGCCCTGCCCCCAGCCCAGCCCCAGACCCAGCCTGGCCCCAGCCCTGTCCCCAACTCCAGCCCCAGGCCCAGCCCCAGCCTAGCCCCAGCCCTGCCCCAGCCCTGCCCCTGCCCCGGCCCCAGCCCCCGCCCCACCCTCGGCCCCAGCCCAGCCCCTGCCCCAGCCCTACATCTGCCCAGTCACGGTCCATGCCCAGCCCCAGCTCTGCCCCAGCCCCCGCCCCAGCCCCAGACCTGCCCCAGCCTCAGTCCTGCCCCAGCCCCGGCCACAGCCCCAGCCCCAGCCCTGCCCCCAACCCAGCCCCAGCCATGCCCCCAGCCCAGACCTGCCCCCAACCCCAGCCCAAGGCCTAGCCTCCAGCCTACTCCAGCCCCAGCCCACTCCAGCCCCAGCCCCGGCCCCAATCTCTGTCCCAGCTCTACCCCAGGCCCCAGCCCCTGCCCCCAGCCCAGCCGCAGACCTGCATCAGCCCTGCCGCAGCCCTAGTCCCCAGCCCACCCCCAGCAGAGCACCACCACAGCCCCAGCCCTAGACCCAGCCCAGCCCCAGCCCCAGCCCAGCCCCTGCCCTGGACCCAGCCCCAGCCCCACCCCAGCCTCATCCCCAGCCCAGCCCCAGCCCCAGCCCCAGCCCCAGCCAAGCCCCACTCACGGCCCCATCCCTGGCCCCAGCCCAGCCCTGCCCCAGCCCCAGCCCTGCACCGAACCCAGCCCCAGCCTGGCCCCAGCCCTGCCCCAGCCCAGCCCCAGCCACAACCCAGCCACAGCCCTGGACCCAGCCCCAGCCCCAGCCCTGCCCTAGCCCAGACCCAGCCCTGGACCAAGCCCCACCCCTCAGCCGAACCCAGCCCCAGCCTGGCCCCAGCCCTGCCCTAGCTCCAGCCCTAGCCCTGTCCCAGGCCTCGGCCCGTGCCCCTGCCCCAGTCCCAGTCCTGCCCCATCCCAGCCCCCAGACCCAGCCCTGCCCCCAGCCCAGCACCAGACCCAGAGTGGCCCCAGCCCTGCCCCCAGCCACAGCCCAGCCCCAGGCCCAGACCCAGCCTAGCCCCAGCCGCAGCCCCAGCCGCAGCCCCAGGCCTGATCTCAGCCCTGCCCCAGCCCTGGCTCCTGCCCCAACCCTGGCTCCAGCCCCAGCCCCAGCCCTGCGCCAACCCAGCCCCAGCCCAAGGCCCAGCCTCAAGCCTAGTCCTGCCCCAGCCCTGGCCCCAATCCAGCCCCAGCCCTACCCCTACCTCAGCCCTAGCCCCAGCCCTGTCCGCAGCCCCAGCCCCAGCCCCAGCCCCACCCTCGCCACCAGCCCAGCCCCAGCCCCAACCTTGGCCCCAGCCCCGGCCCCAGTTCCAGCCCTGCCCCAGCCCAGCCCCTGCCCCGGCCCCAGCCCCGACCCCAAACTTTGCCCCAGCCCAGGCCCAGGCCTAGCCCTGTGCCAGCCCTACCCCAGCCCAGCCCCAGTCCCAGCCCAGCCCAAGCCCTGGCCCAGCCCCAGCCCAAACCCCATCCTCACCCGCAGCCCAGCCCTAGCCCTGCCCCAGTCCCAGCCCCAGCCCAGCCCCAGCCCCACCCCAGCCTCATCCCCAGCCCAGGCCCAGCCCTGCCCCAGCCCCAGCCCCACCCCGGGACCCATCCCCGGTCCCAGCCCAGCCGTAGCCCAGCCCTGCCCCAACTCTGGCTCCAGCTGTGGCCCCTGCCCCAGCCCCCGCTCTAGCCCAGCACCCCAGCCCCACCCTCGGCCCCAGCCCAGCCCCTGCCCCAGCCCTGCCCCGGCCATGCCCCAGCCCCAGCCCAGCCCCAGCCCTGGACCCAGCCCCAGCCCAGCCCCAGCCACAGCCCAGCCACAGCCCTGGACCCAGCCCCAACCCAGCCCCAGGCCTGCCCCAGCCCTGCCCTCAGCCCAGCCCGGACCCAGTCCTGCCCCAGCCCTGGACACAGCCCCACCCTGGACCCAGCACCAGCCCCAGCCCAGCCCCAGCCCTGCCCCAGCCTAGCCCCAGCCACCACCCAGCCCCAGCCCTGGACCCAGTCCCAGCCCCAGCCTAGCCCAAGCCCAGCCCCACCCACCGCCCAGCCCCAGCCCTGACCCCAAGCCCAGCCCCAGCCCCAGCCCTGCACCAGCCCTGCCCCAGCCTAGCCCCAGCCCCAGACCAGCCCCTGCCCTGGACCCAGCCCCAGCCCCACCCCAGCCTCATCCCCAGCCCGGGACCCAGCCACAGCCACAGCCCAGCCCCAGGCCCAGACCCAGCCTAGCCCCAGCCCCAGCCAAGCCCCACTCACGGCCCCATCCCCGGCCCCAGCCCAGCCCTGCCCCAGCCCAGCCTTGCCCTGGCCCAGCCCCAACCCAGCCCCAGCCCTGCCACAGCCCAGCCCCAGCCACAGCCCAGCCCCAGCTTTGGATCCAGCCCCAGTCACAGTCCCGGCCCCAGCCCTGCCCTAGCCCAGCCCCAGCCCTGGACCAAGCCCCACCCCTGAGCCGAACCAAGCCCCAGCCTGGCCCCAGCCCTGCCCTAGCTCCAGCCCTAGCCCTGTCCCCAGCCTTGGCCCGTGCCCCTGCCCCAGTCCCAGTCCTGCCCCATCCCAGCCCCCAGCCCCAGCCCTGCCCTCAGCCCAGCCCCAGACCCAGCCTGGCCCCAGCCCTGTCCCCAGCCCCAGCCCCATCCCAGCCCCCAGCCCCAGCCCTGCCCTCAGCCCAGCCCCAGACCCAGCCTGGCCCCAGCCCTGTCCCCAGCCCCAGCCCCAGGCCCAGCCCCAGCCCCAGCCCCAGCCCTGCCCCAGCCGCAGCCCCAGGCCTGACCTCAGCCCTGCCCCACCCCTAGCTCCTGCCCCAACCCTGGCTCCAGCCCCAGCCCCACCCTCGCCACCAGCCCAGGCCCTGCCCCTCCCCTAGCTCCTGCCCCAACCCTGGCTCCAGCCCCAGCCCCACCCTCGCCACCAGCCCAGCCCCAGCACCAACCTTGACCCCAGCCCAGCCCCAGTTCAAGCCCTGCCCCTGCCCTGCCCCTGCCCCGGCCCCAGCCCCGGCCCCAGACTCGGCCCCAGCCCAGCCCCAGGCCTAGCCCTGTGCCAGCCCTACCCCAGCCCAGCCCCGGTCCCAGCCCAGCCCAAGCCCTGGCCCAGCCCCATCCCAAACCCCATCCTTGCCCCCAGCCCAGCCCAAGCCCTGGCCCAGCCCCAGCCCAAACCCGATTCTTGCCCCAAGCCCAGCCCTAGCCCTAGCCCTGCCCCAGTCCCAGCCCCAGCCCAGCCCCAGCCCTGGACCCAGCCCCAGCCCCAGCCCAGCCTCATCCCCAGCCCAGGCCCAGCCCTGCCCCAGCCCCCGCCCTGCCCAGCCCCAGACCCACCCTCAGCCCCAGCCCAGCTCCAGCCACAGCCCAGCCACAGCCCTGGACCCAGCCCCAGCCCAGCCCCAGCCATAGCCCAGCCCCAGCCCTGGACCCAGCCCCAGTCGCAGCCCCAGCCCCAGCCCAGCCCTAGCCCAGTCCCAGCCCCACCCTCAGCCCCAGCCCAGCTCAAGCCACAGTCCTGCCCCAGCCCTGGACACAGCCCCACCCTGTACCCAGGCTCATCCCCAGCCCAGGCCCAGCCCTGCCCCAGCCCAGCGCAGCCCCATCCCCAGCCCTGCCCCCAGCCCAGCCCCAGCCCCAGCCCAGCCCCAGCCCAGCCCCAGCCACTGCCCAACCCCAGCCCTGGACCAAGCCCCACCCCTGAGCCAAACCCAGCCCCAGCCTGGCCCCAGCCCTGCCCTACCTCCAGCCCTAGCCCTGTCCCCAGCCTCGGCCCGTGCCCCTGCCCCAGTCCCAGTCCTGCCCCATCCCAGCCCCCAGCCCCAGCCCTGCCCTCAGCCCAGCCCCAGACCCAGCCTGGCCCCAGACCTGTCCCCAGCCCCAGCCCCATCCCAGCCCCCAGCCCCAGCCCTGCCCTCAGCCCAGCCCCAGACCCAGCCTGGCCCCAGCCCTGGCCCCAGCCCCAGCCCCAGGCCCAGCCCCAGCCCCAGGCCCAACCCTGCCCCAGCCGCAGCCCCAGGCCTGACCTCAGCCCTGCCCCAGCCCTGGCTCCTGCCCCAACCCTGGCTCCAGCCCCAGCCCCACCCTCGTCCCCAGCCCAGCCCCTGCCCCAGCCCTACCCCTGCCCAGTCACGGCCCATGCCCAGCTCCAGCCCTGCCCCAGCCCCCGCCCCAGCCCCAGCCCCAGCCCTGACAAGACTTGGTTCCAGCCCCAGCCCCAGCCCCAGCCCTGCCCCAGCCTCAGACCTGCCCCAGCCCCGGCCACAGCCCCAGCTCCAGCCCTGCCTCCAACCCAGCCCCAGCCGTGCCCCCAGCCCAGACCTGCGCCCAGCCCCAGCCCAAGGCCCAGCCTCCAGGCTACTCCAGCCCCAGCCCCGGCCCCAACCTCAGTCCCAGCCCTACCTCAGGCCCCAGCCCTGCGTCAGCCCTGCCCCAGCCCTAGTCCCCAGCCCAGCCCCAGCAGAGCACCAGCACAGCCCCAGCCCTGGACCCGGCCCCAGCCCCACCCCAGCCTCATCCCCAGCCCAGGCCCAGCCCTGCCCCGGCCCAGCCCTTGCCCTGGACCCAGCCCCAGCCCCACCCCAGCCTCATCCCCATCCCCAGCCCCAGTCGCAGCCCCGGCCCCAGCCCAGCCCTAGCCCAGCCCCAGCCCCACACTCAACCCCAGCCCAGCTCCAGCCACAGCCCAGCCACAGCCCTGGACCCAGACCCAGCCCAGCCCCAGCCCCAGCCCTGCCCTAGCTCCAGCCCTAGCCCTGTCCCCAGCCTCGGACCGTGCACCTGCCCCAGCCCCAGCCCTGCCCCCAGCCCAGCCCCAGCCCCAGACTGGCCCCAGCCCTGTTCCGAGCCCCAGCCACAGCCCAGCCCCAGGCCCAGCCCCAGCCTAGCCCCAGCCCTGCCCCAGCCGCAGCCCCAGGCCTAACCTCAGCCCTGCCCCAGCCCTGGCTCCTGCCCCAACCCTGGCTCCAGCCCCAGCCCCAGCCCTGCCCAAGCCTTGGATCCAGCCCCAGCCCCAGCCCTGCGCCAACCCAGCCCGAGCCCAAGGCCCAGCCTCAAGCCTAGTCCTGCCCCAGCCCTGGCCCCAATCCAGCCCCAGCCCTACCCCTACCTCAGCCCTAGCCCCAGCCCTGTCTGCAGCCCCAGCCCCAGCCCCAGCCACACCCTCACCACCAGCCCAGCCCCAGCCCCAACCTTGGCCCCAGCCCAGCCCCAGTTCAAGCCCTGCCCCAGCCCTGCCCCTGCCCCGGCCCCAGCCCGGGCCCCAGACTCGGCCCCAGCCCAGCCCCAGGCCTAGCCCTGTGCCAGCCCTACCCCAGCCCAGCCCCAGCCCTGGACCCAGCCCCAGCCCCACCCCAGCCTCATCCCCAGCCCAGGCCCAGCCCTGCCCCAGACCCAGCCCTGCACCGAACCCAGCCCCAGCCCGGCCGCAGCCCTGCCCCAGCTCTGGCCCCAGCCTTGTCTCCAGACTTGGCCCCTGCCCCAGACCCAGCCCTAGCCCAGCCCTGCCCGCAGCCCCAGCCCCAGCCCCACCCTCGGCCCCAGCCCAGCCCCTGATCCCGGCCCTGCCCTGGCCCAGCCCCAGCCCCAGCCCAGCCCCTGCCCTGGACCCAGCCCCAGCCCAGCCCCAGCTCCAGCTCCAGACCCAGCCCTGCCCCAGCCCAGCCCCAGCCACTGCCCAGCCCCAGCCCTGGTCCCAGCCCCAGTCGCAGCCCCGGGCCCAGCCCAGCCCTAGCCCAGCCCCAGCCCCACCCTCAGCCCCAGCCCATCTCCAGCCCCTGCCCCAGCCCCATCCCCGGCCCAAACCTTCGCCCCAGTCCATCCCAAGCCCAGCCCTATACCAGCCCCAGCCCTACCCCAGCCCTGTCCTGCCCCAGTCCCAGCCCCAGCCCCGGCCTCAGCCCAGCCGTAACCTAGCCCAGCCCCAGCCCCAGACCCAGCCTGGCCCCAGCCCTGTCCCCAGACCCAGCCACAGCTCAGCCCCAGGCCCAGCCCCAGCCTAGCCCCAGCCCTGCCCCAACCCCAGCCCCAGGCCTGACCTCAGCCCTGCCCCAGCCCTGGCTCCTGCCCCAGCCCTGGCTCCAGCCCCAGCCCCAGCCCTGCCCAAGCCTTGGTTCCAGCCCCAGCCCCAGCCCTGCGCCAACCCAGCGCCAGCCCAAGGCCCAGACTCAAGCCTAGTCCTGCCCCAGCCCTGGCCCCAGTCCAGCCCCAGCCCTACCCCTACCTCAGCCCTAGCCCCAGCCCTGTCCGCAGCACCAGCCCCAGCCCCAGCCCCAACCTTGGCCCCAGCCCAGCCCCAGTTCCAGCCCTGCCCCAGCCCTGCCCCTGCCCCGGCCCCAGCCCCGGCCCCAGACTTGGCCCCAGGCCAGCCCCAGCCACAGCCCTGCCCCTGCCCCGGCCCCAGCCCCGGCCCCAGACTTGGCCCCAGGCCAGCCCCAGCCCCAGCCCTGTGCCAGCCCTACCCTAGCCCAGCCCCGGTCCCAGCCCAGCCCAAGCCCTGGCCCAGCCCCAGCCTCAGCCGCAGCCCCATCCTTGCCCCCAGCCCAGCCCTAGCCCGGCCCCAGGCCCAGCCCCAGCCCCAGCCCTGCCCTAGTCCCTGCCCCAGCCCAGTCCTGGTCCCAGCCCAGGCCCAGCCCTCCCTTAGCCCAGCCCCAGCCCCAGCCCTACCCCAGCCCTGCCCCAGCCTCGGCCGCAGCCCAGCCCCAGCCCCAGCCCTACCCCAGCCCTTCCGCAGCCTCGGGCCCAGCCCTGTTCCAGGCCCAGACCAGACCCCAGCCCAGCCTCAGCCCCGGCCCCAGCCCTGCCCCAGCCATCGCCCTAGCCCAGCCCTGCCCTCAGCCCAGCCCTAGCTCGGCCACAGCCCTGTCCGCAGCCCCAGCCCCAGCCCCAGCCCCACCCTCGTCCCTAGCCCAGCCCTGCCCTCAGCCCAGCCCTAGCTCGGCCACAGCCCTGTCCGCAGCCCCAGCCCCAGCCCCAGCCCCACCCTCGTCCCCAGCCCAGCCCCTGCCCCAGCCCTACCCCTGCCCAGTCACAATCCATGCCCAGCCCCAGCCCTGCCCCATGCCCCCGCCCCAGCCCAGCCCCGGCCCTGCCCAAGGCTTGGTTCCAGCCCCAGCCCCAGCCCTGCCCCCAACCCAGCCCCAGCCATGGCCCCAGCCCAGACCTGCCCCCACCCCCAGCCCAAGGCCCAGCCTCCAGCCTACTCCAGCCCCAGCCCCGGCCCCCACCTCAGTCTTAACCCTACCCCAGGCCCCAGCCACTGCCCCCAGCCCAGCCCAAGCCCTGCATCAGCCCTGCCCCAGCCCTAGTCCCCAGCCCACCCCCAGCACAGCACCAGCACAGCCCCAGCCCTAGACCCAGCCCAGCCCCAGCCCAGGCCCAGCCCCTGCCCTGGACCCAGCCCCAGCCCCACCCCAGCCTCATCCCCAGCCCAGGCCCAGCCCTACCCCCGGCCCAGCCCCAGCCCCAGCCCCAGCCCCAGCCCCAGCCCCAGCCAAGCCCCACTCACGGCCCCATCCTCGGCCCCAGCCCAGTCCTGCCCCAGCCCCAGCCCTACACTGAACCCAGCCCCAGCCCAGCCCCAGCCCAGCCCCAGCCCAGCCCTGCCCCGGCCCAGCCCCAGCCCTGCCCCAGCCCCAGCCCCAGCCCCAGCCCAGCCACAGCCACAGCCCAGCCCCAGCCCTGCCCCAGCCCCAGCCCCAGCCTCAGCCCAACCCTAGTCACAGCCCAGCCCCAGCCCTGGACCCAGCCCCAGTCGCAGCCCCGGGCCCAGCCCAGCCCTAGCCCAGCCCCAGCCCCACCCTCAGCCCCAGCCCAGCTCCAGCCACAGCCCAGCCACAGCCCTGGACCCAGCCCCAGCCAGCCCCATCCCCAGCCCTGCCCCAGCCCTGCCCTCAGCCCAGCCCCAGCCCCAGCCCTGCCCCAGCCTCAGACCTGCCCCAGCCCCGGCCACAGCCCCAGCTCCAGCCCTGCCTCCAACCCAGCCCCAGCCGTGCCCCCAGCCCAGACCTGCGCCCAGCCCCAGCCCAAGGCCCCAGCCTCCAGGCTACTCCAGCCCCAGCCCCGGCCCCCAACCTCAGTCCCAGCCCTACCTCAGGCCCCAGCCCTGCGTCAGCCCTGCCCCAGCCCTAGTCCCCAGCCCAGCCCCAGCAGAGCACCAGCACAGCCCCAGCCCTGGACCCGGCCCCAGCCCCACCCCAGCCTCATCCCCAGCCCAGGCCCAGCCCTGCCCCGGCCCAGCCCTTGCCCTGGACCCAGCCCCAGCCCCACCCCAGCCTCATCCCCATCCCCAGCCCCAGTCGCAGCCCCGGCCCCAGCCCAGCCCTAGCCCAGCCCCAGCCCCACACTCAACCCCAGCCCAGCTCCAGCCACAGCCCAGCCACAGCCCTGGACCCAGACCCAGCCCAGCCCCAGCCCCAGCCCTGCCCTAGCCCTGCCCTAGCTCCAGCCCTAGCCCTGTCCCCAGCCTCGGACCGTGCACCTGCCCCAGCCCCAGCCCTGCCCCCAGCCCAGCCCCAGCCCCAGACTGGCCCCAGCCCTGTTCCGAGCCCCAGCCACAGCCCAGCCCCAGGCCCAGCCCCAGCCTAGCCCCAGCCCTGCCCCAGCCGCAGCCCCAGGCCTAACCTCAGCCCTGCCCCAGCCCTGGCTCCTGCCCCAACCCTGGCTCCAGCCCCAGCCCCAGCCCTGCCCAAGCCTTGGATCCAGCCCCAGCCCCAGCCCTGCGCCAACCCAGCCCGAGCCCAAGGCCCAGCCTCAAGCCTAGTCCTGCCCCAGCCCTGGCCCCAATCCAGCCCCAGCCCTACCCCTACCTCAGCCCTAGCCCCAGCCCTGTCTGCAGCCCCAGCCCCAGCCCCAGCCACACCCTCACCACCAGCCCAGCCCCAGCCCCAACCTTGGCCCCAGCCCAGCCCCAGTTCAAGCCCTGCCCCAGCCCTGCCCCTGCCCCGGCCCCAGCCCGGGCCCCAGACTCGGCCCCAGCCCAGCCCCAGGCCTAGCCCTGTGCCAGCCCTACCCCAGCCCAGCCCCAGCCCTGGACCCAGCCCCAGCCCCACCCCAGCCTCATCCCCAGCCCAGGCCCAGCCCTGCCCCAGACCCAGCCCTGCACCGAACCCAGCCCCAGCCCGGCCGCAGCCCTGCCCCAGCTCTGGCCCCAGCCTTGTCTCCAGACTTGGCCCCTGCCCCAGACCCAGCCCTAGCCCAGCCCTGCCCTCAGCCCCAGCCCCAGCCCCACCCTCGGCCCCAGCCCAGCCCCTGATCCCGGCCCTGCCCTGGCCCAGCCCCAGCCCCAGCCCAGCCCCTGCCCTGGACCCAGCCCCAGCCCAGCCCCAGCTCCAGCTCCAGACCCAGCCCTGCCCCAGCCCAGCCCCAGCCACTGCCCAGCCCCAGCCCTGGTCCCAGCCCCAGTCGCAGCCCCGGGCCCAACCCAGCCCTAGCCCAGCCCCAGCCCCACCCTCAGCCCCAGCCCATCTCCAGCCCCTGCCCCAGCCCCATCCCCGGCCCAAACCTTCGCCCCAGTCCATCCCAAGCCCAGCCCTATACCAGCCCCAGCCCTACCCCAGCCCTGTCCTGCCCCAGTCCCAGCCCCAGCCCCGGCCTCAGCCCAGCCGTAACCTAGCCCAGCCCCAGCCCCAGACCCAGCCTGGCCCCAGCCCTGTCCCCAGACCCAGCCACAGCTCAGCCCCAGGCCCCAGCCCCAGCCTAGCCCCAGCCCTGCCCCAACCCCAGCCCCAGGCCTGACCTCAGCCCTGCCCCAGCCCTGGCTCCTGCCCCAGCCCTGGCTCCAGCCCCAGCCCCAGCCCTGCCCAAGCCTTGGTTCCAGCCCCAGCCCCAGCCCTGCGCCAACCCAGCGCCAGCCCAAGGCCCAGACTCAAGCCTAGTCCTGCCCCAGCCCTGGCCCCAGTCCAGCCCCAGCCCTACCCCTACCTCAGCCCTAGCCCCAGCCCTGTCCGCAGCACCAGCCCCAGCCCCAGCCCCAACCTTGGCCCCAGCCCAGCCCCAGTTCCAGCCCTGCCCCAGCCCTGCCCCTGCCCGGCCCCAGCCCCGGCCCCAGACTTGGCCCCAGGCCAGCCCCAGCCACAGCCCTGCCCCTGCCCCGGCCCCAGCCCCGGCCCCAGACTTGGCCCCAGGCCAGCCCCAGCCCCAGCCCTGTGCCAGCCCTACCCTAGCCCAGCCCCGGTCCCAGCCCAGCCCAAGCCCTGGCCCAGCCCCAGCCTCAGCCGCAGCCCCATCCTTGCCCCCAGCCCAGCCCTAGCCCGGCCCCAGGCCCAGCCCCAGCCCCAGCCCTGCCCTAGTCCCTGCCCCAGCCCAGTCCTGGTCCCAGCCCAGGCCCAGCCCTCCCTTAGCCCAGCCCCAGCCCCAGCCCTACCCCAGCCCTGCCCCAGCCTCGGCCGCAGCCCAGCCCCAGCCCCAGCCCTACCCCAGCCCTCCGCAGCCTCGGGCCCAGCCCTGTTCCAGGCCCAGACCAGACCCCAGCCCAGCCTCAGCCCCGGCCCCAGCCCTGCCCCAGCCATCGCCCTAGCCCAGCCCTGCCCTCAGCCCAGCCCTAGCTCGGCCACAGCCCTGTCCGCAGCCCCAGCCCCAGCCCCAGCCCCACCCTCGTCCCCAGCCCAGCCCCTGCCCCAGCCCTACCCCTGCCCAGTCACAATCCATGCCCAGGCCCCAGCCCTGCCCCATGCCCCCGCCCCAGCCCAGCCCCGGCCCTGCCCAAGGCTTGGTTCCAGCCCCAGCCCCAGCCCTGCCCCCAACCCAGCCCCAGCCATGGCCCCAGCCCAGACCTGCCCCCACCCCCAGCCCAAGGCCCAGCCTCCAGCCTACTCCAGCCCCAGCCCCGGCCCCCACCTCAGTCTTAACCCTACCCCAGGCCCCAGCCACTGCCCCCAGCCCAGCCCAAGCCCTGCATCAGCCCTGCCCCAGCCCTAGTCCCCAGCCCACCCCCAGCACAGCACCAGCACAGCCCCAGCCCTAGACCCAGCCCAGCCCCAGCCCAGGCCCAGCCCCTGCCCTGGACCCAGCCCCAGCCCCACCCCAGCCTCATCCCCAGCCCAGGCCCAGCCCTACCCCGGCCCAGCCCCAGCCCCAGCCCCAGCCCCAGCCCCAGCCCCAGCCAAGCCCCACTCACGGCCCCATCCTCGGCCCCAGCCCAGTCCTGCCCCAGCCCAGCCCTACACTGAACCAGCCCCAGCCCAGCCCCAGCCCAGCCCCAGCCCAGCCCTGCCCCGGCCCAGCCCCAGCCCTGCCCCAGCCCCAGCCCCAGCCCCAGCCCAGCCACAGCCACAGCCCAGCCCCAGCCCTGCCCCAGCCCCAGCCCCAGCCCCAGCCCAACCCTAGTCACAGCCCAGCCCCAGCCCTGGACCCAGCCCCAGTCGCAGCCCCGGGCCCAGCCCAGCCCTAGCCCAGCCCCAGCCCCACCCTCAGCCCCAGCCCAGCTCCAGCCACAGCCCAGCCACAGCCCTGGACCCAGCCCCAGCCCAGCCCCAGCCCCAGCCCTGCCCCCAGACCAGCCCCAGACCCAGCCTGGCCCCCAGCCATGTCCCCAGCCCCAGCCACAGCCCAGCCCCAGGCCCAGCCCCAGCCTAGCCCCAATCCCTGCCCCAGCCCCAGCCCCAGGCCTGACCTCAGCCCTGCCTCAGCCCTGGCTCCTGCCCCAACCCTGGCTCCAGCCCCAGCCCCAGCCCTGCGCCAACCCAGCCCCAGCCCAAGGCCCAGCCTCAAGCCTAGTCCTGCCCCAGCCCTGGCCCCAATCCAGCCCCAGCCCTACCCCTACCTCAGCCCCAGCCCCCTGCCCCTGCCCCGGCCCCAGCCCAGCCCCGGCCCAGCCCTGTCCCGGCCCAGCCCCAGCCCGGCCCCACCCTCAGCCCCAGCCCAGCTCCAGCCACAGCCCAGCCACAGCCCTGGACCCAGCCCCAGCCCCAGCCCCAGCATCAGCCCCTGCCCTAGCCCAGCCCCAGCCCTGGACCAAGCCCCACCCCTCAGCCGAACCCAGCCCTAGCCCTGTCCCCAGCCCTCGGCCCGTGCCCCTGCCCCAGTCCCAGTCCTGCCCCATCCCAGCCCCCAGCCCCAGCCCTGCCCCCAGCCCAGCCCCAGACCCAGCCTGGCCTCATCCCAGCTACCCAGCCCCAGCCCTGCCCCCAGCCCCAGCCCCCAGCCCCAGCCCTGCCCCCAGCCCAGGGCCAGACCCAGCCTGGCCCCAGCCCTGCCCCAGCCGCAGCCCCAGGCCTGACCTCAGCCCTGCCCCAGCCCTGGCTCCTGCCCCAACCCTGGCTCCAGCCCCAGCCCTGCCCTGCCCAAGCCTTGGTTCCAGCCCCAGCCCCAGCCCTTCGCCAACCCAGCCCCAGCCCAAGGCCCAGCCTCAAGCCTAGTCCTGCCCCAGCCCTGGCCCCAATCCAGCCCCAGCCCTCCCCCTACCTCAGCCCTAGCCCCAGCCCCTGTCCGCAGCCCCAGCCCCAGCCCCAGCCCCACCCTCCCCACCAGCCCAGCCCCAGCACCAACCCTTGGCCCCAGCCCAGCCCCAGTTTCAAGCCCTGCCCCAGCCCTGCCCCTGCCCCGGCCCCAGCCCTGGCCCCAGACTCGCCCCCGGTCCCAGCCCCAGGCCTAGCCCTGAGCCAGCCCTACCCCAGCCCAGCCCCGGTCCCAGCCCAGCCCCAGCCCTGGACCCAGCTCCAGCCCCACCCCAGCCTCATCCCCAGCCCAGGACCAGCAGTGCCCCAGCCCCAGCCCCAGCCCCACCCCCGGACCCAACCCGGTCCCAGCCCAGCCGTAGCCCAGCCCTGCCCCAGCCCCCGCCCTGCCCAGCCCCAGCCCTGCACTGAACCCAGCCCCAGCCCAGCCCCAGCCCTGCCCCAGCATTGGCCCCAGCCCTGTCCCCAGCCCCGGCCCCAGCCCCTGCCCCACCCTCGCCCCCAGCCCAGCCGCAGCCCCAGCCCAGCCCCTGCCCTGGACCCAGGCCCAGCCCCACCCCCAGCCCAGCCCTAGCCCAGCCCCAGCCCCACCCTCAGCCCCAGCCCAGCTCCAGCCTTACCCCTGCCCCAGCCCCAGCCCTGCCCCAGCCCTGCCCCGGCCCAGCCCCAGCACCAGCCCCAGACCCAGCCAAGCCCCACTCACGGCCCCATCCCCGGCCCCAGCCCAGCCCTGCCCCAGCCCCAGCCCTGCACCGAACCCATCCCCAGCCCTGCCGCAGCCCTGCCCTCAGCCCAGCCCCAACCCCAGCCCGGCCCCAGTCCTACCCCAGCCCTGGACACAGCCCCACCCTGGACCCAGCCACAGCCCCAGCCCAGCCCCAGCCCTGCCCCAGCCCTGGACACAGCCCCACCCTGGACCCAGCCACAGCCCCAGCCCAGCCCCGGCCCTGCCCCAGCCTAGCCCCAGCCCTGCCCAGCCCCTGCCCTGGACCCAGCCCCAGCCCAGCCCAAGCCCCAGCCGCAGCCCAAGCCCCAGCCCTGCCCTCAGCCCAGCCCTAGCTCCAACCCTGCCCCAGCCCAGCCCCAGCCCTAACCCAGCCCTGCCCTGCCCCAGTCCCAGTCCCAGCCCCAGCCCCGGCCTCAGCCCAGCCCTAACCTAGCCCTGCCCCAGCCCCAGGCCTAACCCAGCCTTGCCCTCAGCCCTGCCCCAGCCCCAGCCCCTGGCCGGACCTCAGCCCTGCCCCAGCCCTGGCTCCAGCCCCAGCCCCAGCCCTGCCCCAGCCTTGGTTCCAGCCCCAGCCCCAGCCCTGCACCAACCCAGCCCCAGCCCAAGGCCCAGCCCCAGCCCCAGCCCTGCCCCAGCCCTGGCCCCAATCCAGCCCCAGCCCTACACCTACCTCAGCCCTAGCCCCAGCCCTTTCCGCAGCCCCAGCCCCAGCCCCACCCTCGCCACCAGACCAGCCCCAGACCCAACCTTGGCCCCAGTCCAGCCCCAGTTCAAGCCCTGCCCCAGCCCTGCCCCTGCCCCGGCCCCATCCCCTGCCCCAGACTCGGCCCCATCCCAGTCCTGGTCCCAGCCCAGGCCCAGCCCTGCCCCAGCCCAAGCCCCAGCCCAGCCCCAGCCCCAGCCCTACCCCAGCCCTGCCCCAGCCTCGGCCGCAGCCCAGCCCCAGCCCTACCCCAGCCCTGCCGCAGCCTCGGGCCCAGCCCTGTCCCAGGCCCAGCCCTGCCCCATCCCCAGCCCTAGCCCAGCCCTGCCCTCAGCCCAGCCCTAGCTCGGCCACAGCCCTGTCCACAGCCCCAGTCCCAGCCCCACCCTCGTCCCCAGCCCTGCCCCTGGCCCCAGCCCTACCCCTGCCCAGTCACGGTCCATGCCCAGCCCCAGCCCTGCCCAAGACTTGGTTCCAGCCCCAGCCCTAGCCCTGCACCAACCCAGCCCCAGCCCAAGGCCCAGCCTCAGTCCTTCCCCAGCCTTGGCCCCAGCCCCAGCCCCAGCCCTGCCCCCATCCCAGTCCCAGCCATGCCCCCAGCCCAGCCCTGCCCCAGCCTTGGTTCCAGCCCCAGCCCCAGCCCTGCACCAACCCAGCCCCAGCCCAAGGCCCAGCCTCCAGCCTACTCCAGCCCCAGCCCCGGCCCCAACCTCAGTCCCAGCCCTACCCCAGGCCCCAGCCCCTGCCCCCAGCCCAGCCCCAGCCCTGCGTCAGCCCTGCCCCAGCCCTAGTCCCCAGCCCACCCCCAGCACAGCACCAGCACAGCCCCAGCCCTAGACCCAGCCCAGCCCCAGCCCCAGCCCAGCCCCTGCCCTGGACCCAGCCCCAGCCCCACCCCAGCCTCATCCTCAGCTCCAGCCCAGCCCCAGCCCCAGCCCTGCCCTAGCCCAGACCCAGCCCTGGACCAAGCCCCACCCCTCAGCCGAACCGAGCCCTAGCCTGGCCCCAGCCCTGCCCTAGCTCCAGCCCTAGCCCTGTCCCCAGCCTCGGCCCTTGCCCCTGCCCCAGTCCCAGTCCTGCCCCATCCCAGCCCCCAGACCCAGCCCTACCCTGAGCCCAGCCCCAGACCCAGCCTGGCCCCAGCCCTGTCCCGAGACCCAGCCACAGCCCAGCCCCAGCCCCAGCCCCAGCCTAGCCCCAGCCCTGCCCCAGCCGCAGCCCCAGGCCGGACCTCAGCCCTGCCCCTGCCCTGGCTCCTGCCCCAACCCTGGCTCTAGCCCCAGCCCCAGCCCTGCGCCAACCCAGCCCCAGCCCAAGGCCCAGCCTCAAGCCTAGTCCTGCCCCAGCCCTGGCCCCAATCCAGCCCCAGCCCTACCCCTACCTCAGCCCTAGCCCCAGCCCTGTCCACAGCCCCAGCCCCAGCCCCAGCCCCACCCTCCCCACCAGCCCAGCCCCAGCCCCAACCTTGGCCCCAGCCCAGCCCCAGTTCCAGCCCTGCCCCAGCCCTGCCCCTGCCCCGGCCCCAGCCCCGGCCCCAGACTCGGCCCCAGCCCAGCCCCAGACCCAGCCACAGCCCCAGCCCTGTGCCAGCCCTACCCCAGCCCTGCCCCAGTCCCAGCCCCGGCCCCAGACTCGGCCCCTGCCCAGCCCCAGACCCAGCCACAGCCCCAGCCCTGTGCCAACCCTACCACAGCCCAGCCCCGGTCCCAGCCCAGCCCAAGCCCCAGCCCTGCACTGGACCCAGCCCCAGCCCCACCCCAGCCTCATCCCCAGCCCAGGCCCAGCCCAGCCCAAGCCCAAGCCCCATCCCCATCCCCATCCCCATCCCCATCCCTGCCCCAGCCCAGCCCCAGCCACCGCCCAGCCCCAGCCCCAGCCTTGCCCCAGTCCCTGCCCCAGCCCAGTTCTGATCCCAGTCCAGCCCCAGCCCAGCCCCAGCCCTGCCCGAGCCTAGCCCCAGCCCTACCCAGCCCCTGCCCTGGACCCAGCCCCAGCCCCACCCCAGCCTCATCCCCAGCCCAGGCCCAGCCCTGCCCCAGACCCAGCCCCACCCCTGGCCCGAGCCCTGGCCCCAGCCAAGCCCCACTCATGGCCCCAGCCCCAGCCCCAGCCCAGCCCTGCCCCAGCCTCGGCCGCAGCCCAGCCCCAGCCCCAGCCCTACCACAGCCTCGGCCGCAGCCCAGCCCCAGCCCCAGCCCTACCCCAGCCCTGCTGCAGCCTCGGGCCCAGCCCTGTCCCAAGCCCAGCCCAGACCCCATCCCAGCCCCAGCCATGCCCCCAGCCCAGACCTGCCCCCAGCCCCAGCCCAAGGCCCAGCCTCCAGCCTACTCCAGCCCCAGCCCCGGCCCCAACCTCAGTCCCAGCCCTACCCCAGGCCCCAGCCCCTGCCCCCAGCCCAGCCCAAGCCCTGCGTCAGCCCTGCCCCAGCCCTAGTCCCCAGCCCACCCCCAGCACAGCACGAGCCCTAGACCCAGCCCAGCCCCAGCCCCAGCCCAGCCCCTGCCCTGGACCCAGCCCCAGCCCCACCCCAGCCTCATCCCCAGCCCAGCCCCAGCCCTAGACCCAGCCCAGCCCCAGCGCCAGCCCAGCCCCTGCCCTGGACCCAGCCCCAGCCCCACCCCAGCCTCATCCCCGGCCCCAGCCCAGCCCTGCCCCAGCCCCAGCCCTGCACCGAACCCAGCCCCAGCCCGGCCCCAGCCCTGCCCCAGCCCAGCCCTGCCCCGGCCCAGCCCCAGCCCAGCCCCAGCCCCAGCCCTGCCCCAGCCCGGCCCCAGCCCAGCCCTAGCCCAGCCCCAGCCCCACCCTCAGCCCCAGCCCAGCTCCAGACACAGCCCGCCACAGCCCTGGACCCAGCCCCAGCCCAGCCCCAGCCCCAGCCCTGCCCTAGCCCAGCCCCAGCCCTGGACCAAGCCCCACCCGTGAGCCGAACCCACCCCAGCCTGGCCCCAGCCCTAGCCCTGTCCCTAGCCTCGGCCCGTGCCCCTGCCCCAGTCCCAGTCCTGCCCCATCCCAGCCCCCAGCCCCAGCCCTGCCCCCAGCCCAGCCCCAGACCCAGCCTGGCCCCAGCCCTGTCCCCAGACCCAGCCACAGCTCAGCCCCAGCCCAGCCCCAGCCTAGCCTCAGCCCTGCCCCAGCCCTGCCCCTGCCCCAGCCCCAGCCCTGCCTCAGCCCTGCCCCAGCCCTGGCTCCAGCCCCAGCCCCAGCCCTGCCCAAGCCTTGGTTCCAGCCCCAGCCCCAGCCCTGCACCAACCCAGCCCCAGCCCAAGGCCCAGCCCCAGCCCCAGCCCTGCCCCAGCCCTGGCCCCAATCCAGCCCCAGCCCTACACCTACCTCAGCCCTAGCCCCAGCCCTTTCCGCAGCCCCAGCCCCAGCCCCACCCTCGCCACCAGACCAGCCCCAGACCCAACCTTGGCCCCAGTCCAGCCCCAGTTCAAGCCCTGCCCCAGCCCTGCCCCTGCCCCGGCCCCAGCCCCTGCCCCAGACTCGGCCCCATCCCAGTCCTGGTCCCAGCCCAGGCCCAGCCCTGCCCCAGCCCAAGCCCCAGCCCAGCCCCAGCCCCAGCCCTACCCCAGCCCTGCCCCAGCCTCGGCCGCAGCCCAGCCCCAGCCCTACCCCAGCCCTGCCGCAGCCTCGGGCCCAGCCCTGTCCCAGGCCCAGCCCTGCCCCATCCCCAGCCCTAGCCCAGCCCTGCCCTCAGCCCAGCCCTAGCTCGGCCACAGCCCTGTCCACAGCCCCAGTCCCAGCCCCACCCTCGTCCCCAGCCCTGCCCCTGGCCCCAGCCCTACCCCTGCCCAGTCACGGTCCATGCCCAGCCCCAGCCCTGCCCAAGACTTGGTTCCAGCCCCAGCCCCAGCCCTGCACCAACCCAGCCCCAGCCCAAGGCCCAGCCTCAGTCCTTCCCCAGCCTTGGCCCCAGCCCCAGCCCCAGCCCTGCCCCCATCCCAGTCCCAGCCATGCCCCCAGCCCAGCCCTGCCCCAGCCTTGGTTCCAGCCCCAGCCCCAGCCCTGCACCAACCCAGCCCCAGCCCAAGGCCCAGCCTCCAGCCTACTCCAGCCCCAGCCCCGGCCCCAACCTCAGTCCCAGCCCTACCCCAGGCCCCAGCCCCTGCCCCCAGCCCAGCCCCAGCCCTGCGTCAGCCCTGCCCCAGCCCTAGTCCCCAGCCCACCCCCAGCACAGCACCAGCACAGCCCCAGCCCTAGACCCAGCCCAGCCCCAGCCCCAGCCCAGCCCCTGCCCTGGACCCAGCCCCAGCCCCACCCCAGCCTCATCCTCAGCTCCAGCCCAGCCCCAGCCCCAGCCCTGCCCTAGCCCAGACCCAGCCCTGGACCAAGCCCCACCCCTCAGCCGAACCGAGCCCTAGCCTGGCCCCAGCCCTGCCCTAGCTCCAGCCCTAGCCCTGTCCCCAGCCTCGGCCCTTGCCCCTGCCCCAGTCCCAGTCCTGCCCCATCCCAGCCCCCAGACCCAGCCCTACCCTGAGCCCAGCCCCAGACCCAGCCTGGCCCCAGCCCTGTCCCGAGACCCAGCCACAGCCCAGCCCCAGCCCCAGCCCCAGCCTAGCCCCAGCCCTGCCCCAGCCGCAGCCCCAGGCCGGACCTCAGCCCTGCCCCTGCCCTGGCTCCTGCCCCAACCCTGGCTCTAGCCCCAGCCCCAGCCCTGCGCCAACCCAGCCCCAGCCCAAGGCCCAGCCTCAAGCCTAGTCCTGCCCCAGCCCTGGCCCCAATCCAGCCCCAGCCCTACCCCTACCTCAGCCCTAGCCCCAGCCCTGTCCACAGCCCCAGCCCCAGCCCCAGCCCCACCCTCCCCACCAGCCCAGCCCCAGCCCCAACCTTGGCCCCAGCCCAGCCCCAGTTCCAGCCCTGCCCCAGCCCTGCCCCTGCCCCGGCCCCAGCCCCGGCCCCAGACTCGGCCCCAGCCCAGCCCCAGACCCAGCCACAGCCCCAGCCCTGTGCCAGCCCTACCCCAGCCCTGCCCCAGTCCCAGCCCCGGCCCCAGCCCCGGCCCCAGATTCGGCCCCTGCCCAGCCCCAGACCCAGCCACAGCCCCAGCCCTGTGCCAACCCTACCACAGCCCAGCCCCGGTCCCAGCCCAGCCCAAGCCCCAGCCCTGCACTGGACCCAGCCCCAGCCCCACCCCAGCCTCATCCCCAGCCCAGGCCCAGCCCAGCCCAAGCCCAAGCCCCATCCCCATCCCCATCCCCATCCCCATCCCCATCCCCATCCCCATCCCTGCCCCAGCCCAGCCCCAGCCACCGCCCAGCCCCAGCCCCAGCCTTGCCCCAGTCCCTGCCCCAGCCCAGTTCTGATCCCAGTCCAGCCCCAGCCCAGCCCCAGCCCTGCCCGAGCCTAGCCCCAGCCCTACCCAGCCCCTGCCCTGGACCCAGCCCCAGCCCCACCCCAGCCTCATCCCCAGCCCAGGCCCAGCCCTGCCCCAGACCCAGCCCCACCCCTGGCCCGAGCCCTGGCCCCAGCCAAGCCCCACTCATGGCCCCAGCCCCAGCCCCAGCCCAGCCCTGCCCCAGCCTCGGCCGCAGCCCAGCCCCAGCCCCAGCCCTACCACAGCCTCGGCCGCAGCCCAGCCCCAGCCCCAGCCCTACCCCAGCCCTGCTGCAGCCTCGGGCCCAGCCCTGTCCCAAGCCCAGCCCAGACCCCATCCCAGCCCCAGCCATGCCCCCAGCCCAGACCTGCCCCCAGCCCCAGCCCAAGGCCCAGCCTCCAGCCTACTCCAGCCCCAGCCCCGGCCCCAACCTCAGTCCCAGCCCTACCCCAGGCCCCAGCCCCTGCCCCCAGCCCAGCCCAAGCCCTGCGTCAGCCCTGCCCCAGCCCTAGTCCCCAGCCCACCCCCAGCACAGCACGAGCCCTAGACCCAGCCAAGCCCCAGCCCCAGCCCAGCCCCTGCCCTGGACCCAGCCCCAGCCCCACCCCAGCCTCATCCCCAGCCCAGCCCCAGCCCTAGACCCAGCCCAGCCCCAGCGCCAGCCCAGCCCCTGCCCTGGACCCAGCCCCAGCCCCACCCCAGCCTCATCCCCGGCCCCAGCCCAGCCCTGCCCCAGCCCCAGCCCTGCACCGAACCCAGCCCCAGCCCGGCCCCAACCCTGCCCCAGCCCAGCCCTGCCCCGGCCCAGCCCCAGCCCAGCCCCAGCCCCAGCCCTGCCCCAGCCCGGCCCCAGCCCAGCCCTAGCCCAGCCCCAGCCCCACCCTCAGCCCCAGCCCAGCTCCAGACACAGCCCGCCACAGCCCTGGACCCAGCCCCAGCCCAGCCCCAGCCCCAGCCCTGCCCTAGCCCAGCCCCAGCCCTGGACCAAGCCCCACCCGTGAGCCGAACCCACCCCAGCCTGGCCCCAGCCCTAGCCCTGTCCCTAGCCTCGGCCCGTGCCCCTGCCCCAGTCCCAGTCCTGCCCCATCCCAGCCCCCAGCCCCAGCCCTGCCCCCAGCCCAGCCCCAGACCCAGACTGGCCTCAGCCCTGTCCCCAGACCCAGCCACAGCTCAGCCCCAGCCCAGCCCCAGCCTAGCCCCAGCCCTGCCCCAGCCCTGCCCCTGCCCCAGCCCCAGCCCTGCCTCAGCCCTGCCCCAGCCCTGGCTCCAGCCCCAGCCCCAGCCCTGCCCAAGCCTTGGTTCCAGCCCCAGCCCCAGCCCTGCACCAACCCAGCCCCAGCCCAAGGCCCAGCCCCAGCCCCAGCCCTGCCCCAGCCCTGGCCCCAATCCAGCCCCAGCCCTACACCTACCTCAGCCCTAGCCCCAGCCCTTTCCGCAGCCCCAGCCCCAGCCCCACCCTCGCCACCAGACCAGCCCCAGACCCAACCTTGGCCCCAGTCCAGCCCCAGTTCAAGCCCTGCCCCAGCCCTGCCCCTGCCCCGGCCCCAGCCCCTGCCCCAGACTCGGCCCCATCCCAGTCCTGGTCCCAGCCCAGGCCCAGCCCTGCCCCAGCCCAAGCCCCAGCCCAGCCCCAGCCCCAGCCCTACCCCAGCCCTGCCCCAGCCTCGGCCGCAGCCCAGCCCCAGCCCTACCCCAGCCCTGCCGCAGCCTCGGGCCCAGCCCTGTCCCAGGCCCAGCCCTGCCCCATCCCCAGCCCTAGCCCAGCCCTGCCCTCAGCCCAGCCCTAGCTCGGCCACAGCCCTGTCCACAGCCCCAGTCCCAGCCCCACCCTCGTCCCCAGCCCTGCCCCAGCCCCAGCCCTACCCCTGCCCAGTCACGGTCCATGCCCAGCCCCAGCCCTGCCCAAGACTTGGTTCCAGCCCCAGCCCCAGCCCTGCCCCAGCCCCAGCCCCAGACCCATCCCCAGCCCCAGCCCCAGCCCTGCCCCAGCCTCAGTCCTTCCCCAGCCTTGGCCCCAGCCCCAGCCCCAGCCCTGCCCCCATCCCAGTCCCAGCCATGCCCCCAGCCCTGCCCTGCCCCAGCCTTGGTTCCAGCCCCAGCCCCAGCCCTGCACCAACCCAGCCCCAGCCCAAGGCCCAGCCTCCAGCCTACTCCAGCCCCAGCCCCGGCCCCAACCTCAGTCCCAGCCCTACCCCAGGCCCCAGCCCCTGCCCCCAGCCCAGCCCCAGCCCTGCGTCAGCCCTGCCCCAGCCCTAGTCCCCAGCCCACCCCCAGCACAGCACCAGCACAGCCCCAGCCCTAGACCCAGCCCAGCCCCAGCCCAGCCCCAGCCCCTGCCCTGGACCCAGCCCCAGCCCCACCCCAGCCTCATCCTCAGCCCCAGCCCAGCCCCAGCCCCAGCCCTGCCCTAGCCCAGACCCAGCCCTGGACCAAGCCCCACCCCTCAGCCGAACCGAGCCCTAGCCTGGCCCCAGCCCTGCCCTAGCCCTGCGTCAGCCCTGCCCCAGCCCTAGTCCCCAGCCCACCCCCAGCACAGCACGAGCCCTAGACCCAGCCCAGCCCCAGCCCCAGCCCAGCCCCTGCCCTGGACCCAGCCCCAGCCCCACCCCAGCCTCATCCCCAGCCCAGCCCCAGCCCTAGACCCAGCCCAGCCCCAGCGCCAGCCCAGCCCCTTCCCTGGACCCAGCCCCAGCCCCACCCCAGCCTCATCCCCGGCCCCAGCCCAGCCCTGCCCCAGCCCCAGCCCTGCACCGAACCCAGCCCCAGCCCGGCCCCAGCCCTGCCCCCAGCCCAGCCCCAGACCCAGCCTGGCCCCAGCCCTGTCCCCAGACCCAGCCACAGCTCAGCCCCAGCCCAGCCCCAGCCTAGCCTCAGCCCTGCCCCAGCCCTGGCTCCAGCCCCAGCCCCAGCCCTGCCCAAGCCTTGGTTCCAGCCCCAGCCCCAGCCCTGCACCAACCCAGCCCCAGCCCAAGGCCCAGCCCCAGCCCCAGCCCTGCCCCAGCCCTGGCCCCAATCCAGCCCCAGCCCTACACCTACCTCAGCCCTAGCCCCAGCCCTTTCCGCAGCCCCAGCCCCAGCCCCACCCTCGCCACCAGACCAGCCCCAGACCCAACCTTGGCCCCAGTCCAGCCCCAGTTCAAGCCCTGCCCCAGCCCTGCCCCTGCCCCGGCCCCATCCCCTGCCCCAGACTCGGCCCCATCCCAGTCCTGGTCCCAGCCCAGGCCCAGCCCTGCCCCAGCCCAAGCCCCAGCCCAGCCCCAGCCCCAGCCCTACCCCAGCCCTGCCCCAGCCTCGGCCGCAGCCCAGCCCCAGCCCTACCCCAGCCCTGCCGCAGCCTCGGGCCCAGCCCTGTCCCAGGCCCAGCCCTGCCCCATCCCCAGCCCTAGCCCAGCCCTGCCCTCAGCCCAGCCCTAGCTCGGCCACAGCCCTGTCCACAGCCCCAGTCCCAGCCCCACCCTCGTCCCCAGCCCTGCCCCTGGCCCCAGCCCTACCCCTGCCCAGTCACGGTCCATGCCCAGCCCCAGCCCTGCCCAAGACTTGGTTCCAGCCCCAGCCCCAGCCCTGCACCAACCCAGCCCCAGCCCAAGGCCCAGCCTCAGTCCTTCCCCAGCCTTGGCCCCAGCCCCAGCCCCAGCCCTGCCCCCATCCCAGTCCCAGCCATGCCCCCAGCCCAGCCCTGCCCCAGCCTTGGTTCCAGCCCCAGCCCCAGCCCTGCACCAACCCAGCCCCAGCCCAAGGCCCAGCCTCCAGCCTACTCCAGCCCCAGCCCCGGCCCCAACCTCAGTCCCAGCCCTACCCCAGGCCCCAGCCCCTGCCCCCAGCCCAGCCCCAGCCCTGCGTCAGCCCTGCCCCAGCCCTAGTCCCCAGCCCACCCCCAGCACAGCACCAGCACAGCCCCAGCCCTAGACCCAGCCCAGCCCCAGCCCCAGCCCAGCCCCTGCCCTGGACCCAGCCCCAGCCCCACCCCAGCCTCATCCTCAGCTCCAGCCCAGCCCCAGCCCCAGCCCTGCCCTAGCCCAGACCCAGCCCTGGACCAAGCCCCACCCCTCAGCCGAACCGAGCCCTAGCCTGGCCCCAGCCCTGCCCTAGCTCCAGCCCTAGCCCTGTCCCCAGCCTCGGCCCTTGCCCCTGCCCCAGTCCCAGTCCTGCCCCATCCCAGCCCCCAGACCCAGCCCTACCCTGAGCCCAGACCCAGACCCAGCCTGGCCCCAGCCCTGTCCCGAGACCCAGCCACAGCCCAGCCCCAGCCCCAGCCCCAGCCTAGCCCCAGCCCTGCCCCAGCCGCAGCCCCAGGCCGGACCTCAGCCCTGCCCCTGCCCTGGCTCCTGCCCCAACCCTGGCTCTAGCCCCAGCCCCAGCCCTGCGCCAACCCAGCCCCAGCCCAAGGCCCAGCCTCAAGCCTAGTCCTGCCCCAGCCCTGGCCCCAATCCAGCCCCAGCCCTACCCCTACCTCAGCCCTAGCCCCAGCCCTGTCCACAGCCCCAGCCCCAGCCCCAGCCCCACCCTCCCCACCAGCCCAGCCCCAGCCCCAACCTTGGCCCCAGCCCAGCCCCAGTTCCAGCCCTGCCCCAGCCCTGCCCCTGCCCCGGCCCCAGCCCCGGCCCCAGACTCGGCCCCAGCCCAGCCCCAGACCCAGCCACAGCCCCAGCCCTGTGCCAGCCCTACCCCAGCCCTGCCCCAGTCCCAGCCCCGGCCCCAGACTCGGCCCCTGCCCAGCCCCAGACCCAGCCACAGCCCCAGCCCTGTGCCAACCCTACCACAGCCCAGCCCCGGTCCCAGCCCAGCCCAAGCCCCAGCCCTGCACTGGACCCAGCCCCAGCCCCACCCCAGCCTCATCCCCAGCCCAGGCCCAGCCCAGCCCAAGCCCCATCCCCATCCCCATCCCCATCCCCATCCCCATCCCTGCCCCAGCCCAGCCCCAGCCACCGCCCAGCCCCAGCCCCAGCCTTGCCCCAGTCCCTGCCCCAGCCCAGTTCTGATCCCAGTCCAGCCCCAGCCCAGCCCCAGCCCTGCCCGAGCCTAGCCCCAGCCCTACCCAGCCCCTGCCCTGGACCCAGCCCCAGCCCCACCCCAGCCTCATCCCCAGCCCAGGCCCAGCCCTGCCCCAGACCCAGCCCCACCCCTGGCCCGAGCCCTGGCCCCAGCCAAGCCCCACTCATGGCCCCAGCCCCAGCCCCAGCCCAGCCCTGCCCCAGCCTCGGCCGCAGCCCAGCCCCAGCCCCAGCCCTACCACAGCCTCGGCCGCAGCCCAGCCCCAGCCCCAGCCCTACCCCAGCCCTGCTGCAGCCTCGGGCCCAGCCCTGTCCCAAGCCCAGCCCAGACCCCATCCCAGCCCCAGCCATGCCCCCAGCCCAGACCTGCCCCCAGCCCCAGCCCAAGGCCCAGCCTCCAGCCTACTCCAGCCCCAGCCCCGGCCCCAACCTCAGTCCCAGCCCTACCCCAGGCCCCAGCCCCTGACCCCAGCCCAGCCCAAGCCCTGCGTCAGCCCTGCCCCAGCCCTAGTCCCCAGCCCACCCCCAGCACAGCACGAGCCCTAGACCCAGCCCAGCCCCAGCCCCAGCCCAGCCCCTGCCCTGGACCCAGCCCCAGCCCCACCCCAGCCTCATCCCCAGCCCAGCCCCAGCCCTAGACCCAGCCCAGCCCCAGCGCCAGCCCAGCCCCTGCCCTGGACCCAGCCCCAGCCCCACCCCAGCCTCATCCCCGGCCCCAGCCCAGCCCTGCCCCAGCCCCAGCCCTGCACTGAACCCAGCCCCAGCCCGGCCCCAGCCCTGCCCCAGCCCAGCCCTGCCCCGGCCCAGCCCCAGCCCAGCCCCAGCCCCAGCCCTGCCCCAGCCCGGCCCCAGCCCAGCCCTAGCCCAGCCCCAGCCCCACCCTCAGCCCCAGCCCAGCTCCAGACACAGCCCGCCACAGCCCTGGACCCAGCCCCAGCCCAGCCCCAGCCCCAGCCCTGCCCTAGCCCAGCCCCAGCCCTGGACCAAGCCCCACCCGTGAGCCGAACCCACCCCAGCCTGGCCCCAGCCCTAGCCCTGTCCCTAGCCTCGGCCCGTGCCCCTGCCCCAGTCCCAGTCCTGCCCCATCCCAGCCCCCAGCCCCAGCCCTGCCCCCAGCCCAGCCCCAGACCCAGCCTGGCCCCAGCCCTGTCCCCAGACCCAGCCACAGCTCAGCCCCAGCCCAGCCCCAGCCTAGCCTCAGCCCTGCCCCAGCCCTGCCCCTGCCCCAGCCCCAGCCCTGCCTCAGCCCTGCCCCAGCCCTGGCTCCAGCCCCAGCCCCAGCCCTGCCCAAGCCTTGGTTCCAGCCCCAGCCCCAGCCCTGCACCAACCCAGCCCCAGCCCAAGGCCCAGCCCCAGCCCCAGCCCTGCCCCAGCCCTGGCCCCAATCCAGCCCCAGCCCTACACCTACCTCAGCCCTAGCCCCAGCCCTTTCCGCAGCCCCAGCCCCAGCCCCACCCTCGCCACCAGACCAGCCCCAGACCCAACCTTGGCCCCAGTCCAGCCCCAGTTCAAGCCCTGCCCCAGCCCTGCCCCTGCCCCGGCCCCAGCCCCTGCCCCAGACTCGGCCCCATCCCAGTCCTGGTCCCAGCCCAGGCCCAGCCCTGCCCCAGCCCAAGCCCCAGCCCAGCCCCAGCCCCAGCCCTACCCCAGCCCTGCCCCAGCCTCGGCCGCAGCCCAGCCCCAGCCCTACCCCAGCCCTGCCGCAGCCTCGGGCCCAGCCCTGTCCCAGGCCCAGCCCTGCCCCATCCCCAGCCCTAGCCCAGCCCTGCCCTCAGCCCAGCCCTAGCTCGGCCACAGCCCTGTCCACAGCCCCAGTCCCAGCCCCACCCTCGTCCCCAGCCCTGCCCCTGGCCCCAGCCCTACCCCTGCCCAGTCACGGTCCATGCCCAGCCCCAGCCCTGCCCAAGACTTGGTTCCAGCCCCAGCCCCAGCCCTGCACCAACCCAGCCCCAGCCCAAGGCCCAGCCTCAGTCCTTCCCCAGCCTTGGCCCCAGCCCCAGCCCCAGCCCTGCCCCCATCCCAGTCCCAGCCATGCCCCCAGCCCAGCCCTGCCCCAGCCTTGGTTCCAGCCCCAGCCCCAGCCCTGCACCAACCCAGCCCCAGCCCAAGGCCCAGCCTCCAGCCTACTCCAGCCCCAGCCCCGGCCCCAACCTCAGTCCCAGCCCTACCCCAGGCCCCAGCCCCTGCCCCCAGCCCAGCCCCAGCCCTGCGTCAGCCCTGCCCCAGCCCTAGTCCCCAGCCCACCCCCAGCACAGCACCAGCACAGCCCCAGCCCTAGACCCAGCCCAGCCCCAGCCCCAGCCCAGCCCCTGCCCTGGACCCAACCCCAGCCCCACCCCAGCCTCATCCTCAGCTCCAGCCCAGCCCCAGCCCCAGCCCTGCCCTAGCCCAGACCCAGCCCTGGACCAAGCCCCACCCCTCAGCCGAACCGAGCCCTAGCCTGGCCCCAGCCCTGCCCTAGCTCCAGCCCTAGCCCTGTCCCCAGCCTCGGCCCTTGCCCCTGCCCCAGTCCCAGTCCTGCCCCATCCCAGCCCCCAGACCCAGCCCTACCCTGAGCCCAGCCCCAGACCCAGCCTGGCCCCAGCCCTGTCCCGAGACCCAGCCACAGCCCAGCTCCAGCCCCAGCCCCAGCCTAGCCCCAGCCTCGGCCGCAGCCCAGCCCCAGCCCTACCCCAGCCCTGCCGCAGCCTCGGGCCCAGCCCTGTCCCAGGCCCAGCCCTGCCCCATCCCCAGCCCTAGCCCAGCCCTGCCCTCAGCCCAGCCCTAGCTCGGCCACAGCCCTGTCCACAGCCCCAGTCCCAGCCCCACCCTCGTCCCCAGCCCTGCCCCTGGCCCCAGCCCTACCCCTGCCCAGTCACGGTCCATGCCCAGCCCCCAGCCCTGCCCAAGACTTGGTTCCAGCCCCAGCCCCAGCCCTGCACCAACCCAGCCCCAGCCCAAGGCCCAGCCTCAGTCCTTCCCCAGCCTTGGCCCCAGCCCCAGCCCCAGCCCTGCCCCCATCCCAGTCCCAGCCATGCCCCCAGCCCAGCCCTGCCCTAGCCTTGGTTCCAGCCCCAGCCCCAGCCCTGCACCAACCCAGCCCCAGCCCAAGGCCCAGCCTCCAGCCTACTCCAGCCCCAGCCCCGGCCCCAACCTCAGTCCCAGCCCTACCCCAGGCCCCAGCCCCTGCCCCCAGCCCAGCCCCAGCCCTGCGTCAGCCCTGCCCCAGCCCTAGTCCCCAGCCCACCCCCAGCACAGCACCAGCACAGCCCCAGCCCTAGACCCAGCCCAGCCCCAGCCCCAGCCCAGCCCCTGCCCTGGACCCAGCCCCAGCCCCACCCCAGCCTCATCCTCAGCTCCAGCCCAGCCCCAGCCCCAGCCCTGCCCTAGCCCAGACCCAGCCCTGGACCAAGCCCCACCCCTCAGCCGAACCGAGCCCTAGCCTGGCCCCAGCCCTGCCCTAGCTCCAGCCCTAGCCCTGTCCCCAGCCTCGGCCCTTGCCCCTGCCCCAGTCCCAGTCCTGCCCCATCCCAGCCCCCAGACCCAGCCCTACCCTGAGCCCAGCCCCAGACCCAGCCTGGCCCCAGCCCTGTCCCGAGACCCAGCCACAGCCCAGCCCCAGCCCCAGCCCCAGCCTAGCCCCAGCCCTGCCCCAGCCGCAGCCCCAGGCCGGACCTCAGCCCTGCCCCTGCCCTGGCTCCTGCCCCAACCCTGGCTCTAGCCCCAGCCCCAGCCCTGCGCCAACCCAGCCCCAGCCCAAGGCCCAGCCTCAAGCCTAGTCCTGCCCCAGCCCTGGCCCCAATCCAGCCCCAGCCCTACCCCTACCTCAGCCCTAGCCCCAGCCCTGTCCACAGCCCCAGCCCCAGCCCCAGCCCCCACCCTCCCCACCAGCCCAGCCCCAGCCCCAACCTTGGCCCCAGCCCAGCCCCAGTTCCAGCCCTGCCCCAGCCCTGCCCCTGCCCCGGCCCCAGCCCCGGCCCCAGACTCGGCCCCAGCCCAGCCCCAGACCCAGCCACAGCCCCAGCCCTGTGCCAACCCTACCACAGCCCAGCCCCGGTCCCAGCCCAGCCCAAGCCCCAGCCCTGCACTGGACCCAGCCCCAGCCCCACCCCAGCCTCATCCCCAGCCCAGGCCCAGCCCAGCCCAAGCCCAAGCCCCATCCCCATCCCCATCCCCATCCCCATCCCCATCCCCATCCCCATCCCTGCCCCAGCCCAGCCCCAGCCACCGCCCAGCCCCAGCCCCAGCCTTGCCCCAGTCCCTGCCCCAGCCCAGTTCTGATCCCAGTCCAGCCCCAGCCCAGCCCCAGCCCTGCCCGAGCCTAGCCCCAGCCCTACCCAGCCCCTGCCCTGGACCCAGCCCCAGCCCCACCCCAGCCTCATCCCCAGCCCAGGCCCAGCCCTGCCCCAGACCCAGCCCCACCCCTGGCCCGAGCCCTGGCCCCAGCCAAGCCCCACTCATGGCCCCAGCCCCAGCCCCAGCCCAGCCCTGCCCCAGCCTCGGCCGCAGCCCAGCCCCAGCCCCAGCCCTACCACAGCCTCGGCCGCAGCCCAGCCCCAGCCCCAGCCCTACCCCAGCCCTGCTGCAGCCTCGGGCCCAGCCCTGTCCCAAGCCCAGCCCAGACCCCATCCCAGCCCCAGCCATGCCCCCAGCCCAGACCTGCCCCCAGCCCCAGCCCAAGGCCCAGCCTCCAGCCTACTCCAGCCCCAGCCCCGGCCCCAACCTCAGTCCCAGCCCTACCCCAGGCCCCAGCCCCTGCCCCCAGCCCAGCCCAAGCCCTGCGTCAGCCCTGCCCCAGCCCTAGTCCCCAGCCCACCCCCAGCACAGCACGAGCCCTAGACCCAGCCAAGCCCCAGCCCCAGCCCAGCCCCTGCCCTGGACCCAGCCCCAGCCCCACCCCAGCCTCATCCCCAGCCCAGCCCCAGCCCTAGACCCAGCCCAGCCCCAGCGCCAGCCCAGCCCCTGCCCTGGACCCAGCCCCAGCCCCACCCCAGCCTCATCCCCGGCCCCAGCCCAGCCCTGCCCCAGCCCCAGCCCTGCACCGAACCCAGCCCCAGCCCGGCCCCAGCCCTGCCCCAGCCCAGCCCTGCCCCGGCCCAGCCCCAGCCCAGCCCCAGCCCCAGCCCTGCCCCAGCCCGGCCCCAGCCCAGCCCTAGCCCAGCCCCAGCCCCACCCTCAGCCCCAGCCCAGCTCCAGACACAGCCCGCCACAGCCCTGGACCCAGCCCCAGCCCAGCCCCAGCCCCAGCCCTGCCCTAGCCCAGCCCCAGCCCTGGACCAAGCCCCACCCGTGAGCCGAACCCACCCCAGCCTGGCCCCAGCCCTAGCCCTGTCCCTAGCCTCGGCCCGTGCCCCTGCCCCAGTCCCAGTCCTGCCCCATCCGAGCCCCCAGCCCCAGCCCTGCCCCCAGCCCAGCCCCAGACCCAGACTGGCCTCAGCCCTGTCCCCAGACCCAGCCACAGCTCAGCCCCAGCCCAGCCCCAGCCTAGCCCCAGCCCTGCCCCAGCCCTGCCCCTGCCCCAGCCCCAGCCCTGCCTCAGCCCTGCCCCAGCCCTGGCTCCAGCCCCAGCCCCAGCCCTGCCCAAGCCTTGGTTCCAGCCCCAGCCCCAGCCCTGCACCAACCCAGCCCCAGCCCAAGGCCCAGCCCCAGCCCCAGCCCTGCCCCAGCCCTGGCCCCAATCCAGCCCCAGCCCTACACCTACCTCAGCCCTAGCCCCAGCCCTTTCCGCAGCCCCAGCCCCAGCCCCACCCTCGCCACCAGACCAGCCCCAGACCCAACCTTGGCCCCAGTCCAGCCCCAGTTCAAGCCCTGCCCCAGCCCTGCCCCTGCCCCGGCCCCAGCCCCTGCCCCAGACTCGGGCCCCATCCCAGTCCTGGTCCCAGCCCAGGCCCAGCCCTGCCCCAGCCCAAGCCCCAGCCCAGCCCCAGCCCCAGCCCTACCCCAGCCCTGCCCCAGCCTCGGCCGCAGCCCAGCCCCAGCCCTACCCCAGCCCTGCCGCAGCCTCGGGCCCAGCCCTGTCCCAGGCCCAGCCCTGCCCCATCCCCAGCCCTAGCCCAGCCCTGCCCTCAGCCCAGCCCTAGCTCGGCCACAGCCCTGTCCACAGCCCCAGTCCCAGCCCCACCCTCGTCCCCAGCCCTGCCCCAGCCCCAGCCCTACCCCTGCCCAGTCACGGTCCATGCCCAGCCCCAGCCCTGCCCAAGACTTGGTTCCAGCCCCAGCCCCAGCCCCGCCCCAGCCCCAGCCCCAGACCCATCCCCAGCCCCAGCCCCAGCCCTGCCCCAGCCTCAGTCCTTCCCCAGCCTTGACCCCAGCCCCAGCCCCAGCCCTGCCCCCATCCCAGTCCCAGCCATGCCCCCAGCCCTGCCCTGCCCCAGCCTTGGTTCCAGCCCCAGCCCCAGCCCTGCACCAACCCAGCCCCAGCCCAAGGCCCAGCCTCCAGCCTACTCCAGCCCCAGCCCCGGCCCCAACCTCAGTCCCAGCCCTACCCCAGGCCCCAGCCCCTGCCCCCAGCCCAGCCCCAGCCCTGCGTCAGCCCTGCCCCAGCCCTAGTCCCCCAGCCCACCCCCAGCACAGCACCAGCACAGCCCCAGCCCTAGACCCAGCCCAGCCCCAGCCCAGCCCCAGCCCCTGCCCTGGACCCAGCCCCAGCCCCACCCCAGCCTCATCCTCAGCCCCAGCCCAGCCCCAGCCCCAGCCCTGCCCTAGCCCAGACCCAGCCCTGGACCAAGCCCCACCCCTCAGCCGAACCGAGCCCTAGCCTGGCCCCAGCCCTGCCCTAGCTCCAGCCCTAGCCCTGTCCCCAGCCTCGGCCCTTGCCCCTGCCCCAGTCCCAGTCCTGCCCCATCCCAGCCCCCAGACCCAGCCCTACCCTGAGCCCAGCCCCAGACCCAGCCTGGCCCCAGCCCTGTCCCGAGACCCAGCCACAGCCCAGCCCCAGCCCCAGCCCCAGCCTAGCCCCAGCCCTGCCCCCAGCCGCAGCCCCAGGCCGGACCTCAGCCCTGCCCCTGCCCTGGCTCCTGCCCCAACCCTGGCTCTAGCCCCAGCCCCAGCCCTGCGCCAACCCAGCCCCCAGCCCAAGGCCCAGCCTCAAGCCTAGTCCTGCCCCAGCCCTGGCCCCAATCCAGCCCCAGCCCTACCCCTACCTCAGCCCTAGCCCCAGCCCTGTCCACAGCCCCAGCCCCAGCCCCAGCCCCACCCTCCCCACCAGCCCAGCCCCAGCCCCAACCTTGGCCCCAGCCCAGCCCCAGTTCCAGCCCTGCCCCAGCCCTGCCCCTGCCCCGGCCCCAGCCCCGGCCCCAGACTCGGCCCCAGCCCAGCCCCAGACCCAGCCACAGCCCCAGCCCTGTGCCAGCCCTACCCCAGCCCTGCCCCAGTCCCAGCCCCGGCCCCAGCCCCGGCCCCAGACTCGGCCCCTGCCCAGCCCCAGACCCAGCCACAGCCCCAGCCCTGTGCCAACCCTACCACAGCCCAGCCCCGGTCCCCAGCCCAGCCCAAGCCCCAGCCCTGCACTGGACCCAGCCCCAGCCCCACCCCAGCCTCATCCCAGCCCAGGCCCAGCCCAGCCCAAGCCCAAGCCCCATCCCCATCCCCATCCCCATCCCCATCCCTGCCCCAGCCCAGCCCCAGCCACCGCCCAGCCCCAGCCCCAGCCTTGCCCCAGTCCCTGCCCCAGCCCAGTTCTGATCCCAGTCCAGCCCCAGCCCAGCCCCAGCCCTGCCCGAGCCTAGCCCCAGCCCTACCCAGCCCCTGCCCTGGACCCAGCCCCAGCCCCACCCCAGCCTCATCCCCAGCCCAGGCCCAGCCCTGCCCAGACCCAGCCCCACCCCTGGCCCGAGCCCTGGCCCCAGCCAAGCCCCACTCATGGCCCCAGCCCCAGCCCCAGCCCAGCCCTGCCCCAGCCTCGGCCGCAGCCCAGCCCCAGCCCCAGCCCTACCACAGCCTCGGCCGCAGCCCAGCCCCAGCCCCAGCCCTACCCCAGCCCTGCTGCAGCCTCGGGCCCAGCCCTGTCCCAAGCCCAGCCCAGACCCCATCCCAGCCCCAGCCATGCCCCCAGCCCAGACCTGCCCCCAGCCCCAGCCCAAGGCCCAGCCTCCAGCCTACTCCAGCCCCAGCCCCGGCCCCAACCTCAGTCCCAGCCCTACCCCAGGCCCCAGCCCCTGACCCCAGCCCAGCCCAAGCCCTGCGTCAGCCCTGCCCCAGCCCTAGTCCCCAGCCCACCCCCAGCACAGCACGAGCCCTAGACCCAGCCCAGCCCCAGCCCCAGCCCAGCCCCTGCCCTGGACCCAGCCCCAGCCCTGCCGCAGCCCTGCCCTCAGCCCAGCCCCAACCCCAGCCCGGCCCCAGTCCTACCCCAGCCCTGGACACAGCCCCACCCTGGACCCAGCCACAGCCCCAGCCCAGCCCCAGCCCTGCCCCAGCCTAGCCCCAGCCCCTGCCCAGCCCCTGCCCTGGACCCAGCCCCAGCCCAGCCCAAGCCCCAGCCGCAGCCCAAGCCCCAGCCCTGCCCTCAGCCCAGCCCCAGCTCCAACCCTGCCCCAGCCCAGCCCCAGCCCTAGCCCAGCCCTGCCCTGCCCCAGTCCCAGTCCCAGCCCCAGCCCCGGCCTCAGCCCAGCCCTAACCTAGCCCTGCCCCAGCCCCAGGCCTAACCCAGCCTTGCCCTCAGCCCTGCCCCAGCCCCAGCCCCTGGCCGGACCTCAGCCCTGCCCCAGCCCTGGCTCCAGCCCCAGCCCCAGCCCTGCCCCAGCCTTGGTTCCAGCCCCAGCCCCAGCCCTGCACCAACCCAGCCCCAGCCCAAGGCCCAGCCCCAGCCCCAGCCCTGCCCCAGCCCTGGCCCCAATCCAGCCCCAGCCCTACACCTACCTCAGCCCTAGCCCCAGCCCTTTCCGCAGCCCCAGCCCCAGCCCCACCCTCGCCACCAGACCAGCCCCAGACCCAACCTTGGCCCCAGTCCAGCCCCAGTTCAAGCCCTGCCCCAGCCCTGCCCCTGCCCCGGCCCCAGCCCCTGCCCCAGACTCGGCCCCATCCCAGTCCTGGTCCCAGCCCAGGCCCAGCCCTGCCCCAGTCCAAGCCCCAGCCCAGCCCCAGCCCCAGCCCTACCCCAGCCCAGCCCCAGCCCAAGGCCCAGCCTCAAGCCTAGTCCTGCCCCAGCCCTGGCCCCAATCCAGCCCCAGCCCCAGCCCCACCCTCGCCACCAGCCCAGCCCCAGACCCAACCTCGGCCCCAGCCCAGCCCCAGTTCCAGCCCTGCCCCAGCCCTGCCCCTGCCCCGGACCGAGCCCCAGCCCTTCCCCAGCCTCTTCCCCAGCCCTGCCCCAGCCCCAGCCCAGCCCCACCCCCGACCCCAGCCCCGGCCCCAGCCCAGCCCTAGCCCAGCCCTGACACAGCCCCCGCCCTGCCCCAACCCCCGCCCTGCACAGAACCCAGCCCCAGCCCGGCCCCAGCCCTGCCCCAGCTCTGGCCCCAGCCCTGTCCCCAGCCGAGCCCCTGCCCTCAGCCCCAGCCCCAACCCCACCCTCGGCCCCAGGCCAGCCCCTGCCCCAGCCCTGCCCCGGCCCAGCCCCAGCCCCAAACCAGCCATTGCCCTGGACCCAGCCCCAGTCCAGCCCCAGCCCTAGCCCCAGCCCTGCCCCAGCCCAGGCCCAGCCCCTGCCCCAGCCCCATTCACAGCCACAGCCCAGCTCCAGCCACAGCCCAGCCCCAGCCCTGGACCCAGCCCCAGCCCAGCCCCAGCCCTAGCCCCAGCCCAGCCCCAGCCCTAGCCCCAGCCCTGCCCAGCCCAGCCCCAGCCCTGGACCCAGCCCCAGCCCAGCCCCAGCCCTAGCCCCAGCCCTGCCCCAGCCCTGCCCCAGCCTAGCCCCAGCCCCAGTCCAGCCCCTACCCTGGACCCAGTCCCAACCCCAGCCCAGCCCCGGCCACCGCCCAGCCCCAGCCCTGCCCCCAGCCCAACCCCAGCCTCACCCTGGACCCAGCCCCAGCCCAGATCCATCCCCAGCCCTGCCCCAGCCTAGCCCCAGCCCCAGCCCAGCCCCACCCTGGACCCAGCCCTAGCCCCAGCCCAGCCCCACCCCTGTCCCAGCCTAGCCCCAGCCCCAGCCCAGCCCCTGCCCTGGACCCAGCCCCGACCCCACCCCAGCCTCATCCCCAGCCCCAGCCCAGACCTGCCCCAGCCCAAGCCCCAGCCCCAGCCCCAGCCCCAGCCCCACCCTCAGCCCCAGCCCAGCTCCAGCCGCAGCCCCAGCCCCAGCCCTGGACCCAGACCCAGCCCCAGCCCAGCCCCAGCCCCAGCCCCAGCCCAACCCCAGCTCCAGCCCTGCCCGAGCCCAACCCCATCCCCAGCCCAGCCCCTGTCTGGACCCAGCCCCAGCCCCAAACCAGCCTCATCCCCAGCACAGGTCCAGCCCTTCCCCAGCCCAAGCCCCAGACCCAGCCCCATCCCTGCCCCCAGCCCAGCCCCAGCCTCAGCCCTGCTCCAGTTCAGCCCTAGCCCAGCCCTGCCCCAGGCCCCGCCCTGCCCCAGCCCCAGCTCTGCACCGAACGCAGCCCCAGCCCGGCCCAGCCCTGCCCCAGCTCTAGCCCCAGCCCTGCCCCCAGCCCCGGCCCTGTCCCAGCCCTGCCCCAGCCCCAGCCCTGCCCTGCCCTCAGCCCCAGCCCCAGCCCCAGCCCCACACTCGGCCCCAGCCCAGCTCCTGCCGCAGCCCGGCCCCGGCCCAGCTCCAGCCCCAGCCCAGCCCCTACCCTGGACCCAGCCCCAGCCCAGCCCCAGCCCAGCCCCAGCCCTGCCCCAGCCCCAGCCCCAGCCCAGCCCAGCCCTAGCCCAGCCCCAGCCCCACCCTCAGCCCCAGCCCAGCTCCAGCCACAGCCCAGCCACAGCACTGGACCCAGCCCCAGCCCTGCCCCAGCCCTGCCCTCAGCCCAGCCCCAGCCCCAGCCCGGCCCCAGTTCTGCCCCAGCCCCAGCCCCACCCTGCACCCAGCCCCAGCCCCAGCCCAGCCCCAGCCCTGCACCAGCGTAGCCCCAGCCCCAGTCCAGACCCTGCCCTGGACCCAGTCCCAGCCCCAGCCCAGCCCCAGCCCAGCCCCAGCAACCATCCAACCCGAGCCCTGCCCCCAGTCCTGCCCCAGCCCCACCCTGGACCCAGCCCCAGCCCCAGCCCAGCCCCAGCCCTGCCCCAGCCCCAGCTCAGCCCTAGCCCAGCCCCAGCCCCACCCTCAGCCCCAGCCCAGCTCCAGCCACAGCCCAGCCACAGCCCTGGACCCAGCCCCAGCCCAGCCCCATCCCCCAGCCCTGCCCCAGCCCTGCCCTCAGCCCAGCCCCAGCCCCAGCCCGGCCCAAGTTCTGCCCCAGCCCCAGACCCAGCCACAACCTGCACCCAGCCCCAGCCCCAGCCCAGCCCCAGCCCTGCCCTCAGCCCTGCCCCAGCCCCAGCCCGGCCCCAGTTCTGCCCCAGCCCCAGCCCCAGCCCCACCCTGCACCCAGCCCCAGCCCCAGCCCAGCCCCAGCCCTGCCCCAGCCCCAGCCCCAGCCCCAGCCCCAGCCCCAGTCCAGACCCTGCCCTGGACCCAGTCCCAGCCCCAGCCCTGCCCCCAGCCCAACCCCAGCCCCACCCTGGACCCAGCCCTGCCCCAGCCTAGCCCCAGGCCCCGCCCAGCCCCTGCCCTGGACCCAGCCCCAGCCCCACCCCAGCCACATCCCCAGCCACAGCCCTGCCCCAGCCCCAGCCCTGCCCCAGCCTAGCCCCAGCCCCAGCCCAGCCCCTGCCGTGGAACCAGCCCCGACCCCACCCCAGCCTCATCCCCAGCCCAGGCCCAGCCCTGCCCCAGCCCAAGCCCCAGCCCCAGCCCCAGCCCCATCTGTTCCCCCAGCCCAGCCCAGACCCATCCCCATCTCTGCCCCTAGCCCAGCCCCAGCCCCAGCCCTGCTCCAGCCCAGCCCCAGCACCAGCCCAGCCCCAGCCACCGCCCAGCCCCCAGCCCCAGCCCCAGCCCTGCCCCAGTCCCTGCCCCAGCCCAGCCCTGCTCCAGCCAGCCCCAGCACCAGCCCAGCCCCAGCCCTGGACCCAGCCCCAGCACCAGCCCGCTCCCACTCCCAGCCCCAACCCCAGCCCCAGCCAAGCCCCACTCACGGCCCCATCCCCGGACCCAGCCCAGCTCCAGCCGCAGCACTGCCCCAGCCCCAGCCCTACCCCGGCCCAGCCCCAGCCCCAGCCCAGCCCCTGCCCTGGACCCAGCCCCTGCCCAGGACCCTGCCCCAGCCCAGCCCCAGCCCCAGCCCCAGCCCAACCCCAGCC
Organism: Melanerpes formicivorus; assembly: GCF_026170545.1. Taxonomy (NCBI): domain Eukaryota; kingdom Metazoa; phylum Chordata; class Aves; order Piciformes; family Picidae; genus Melanerpes; species Melanerpes formicivorus. The sequence continues at coordinate 117,486 of NW_027142879.1, forward strand.
CTGGACCCAGCCCCAGTCGCAGCCCCGGCCCCAGCCCACCCCCCAGCCCCTCCCTGAGCCCCAGCCCAGCTCCAGCCAAAGCCCAGCCACAGCCCTGGACCCAGCCCCAGCCCCAGCCCAGCCCCAGCCCCAGCCCAACCCCAGCTCCAGCCCTGCCCCAGCCCAACCCCATCCCCAGCCCAGCCCCTGTCTGGACCCAGCCCCAGCCCCACTCCAGCCTCATCCCCAGCCCAGGTCCAGCCCTGCCCCAGCCCAAGCCCCAGACCCAGCCCCATCCCTGCCCCCAGCCCAGCCCCAGCCTCAGCCCTGCTCCAGTTCAGCCCTAGCCCTGTCCCTAGCCTCGGCCCGTGCCCCTGCCCCAGTCCCAGTCCTGCCCCATCCCAGCCCCCAGCCCCAGCCCTGCCCCCAGCCCAGCCCCAGACCCAGCCTGGCCCCAGCCCTGTCCCCAGACCCAGCCACAGCTCAGCCCCAGGCCCAGCCCCAGCCTAGCCCCAGCCCTGCCCCAGCCTCAGCCCCAGGCCTGACCTCAGCCCTGCTCCAGCCCTGGCTCCTTCCCCAACCCTGGCTCCAGCCCCAGCCCCAGCCCTGCCCAAGCCTTGGTTCCAGCCCTGCCCCAGCCCTGCACCAACCCAGCCCCAGCCCAAGGCCCCAGCCTCAAGCCTAGTCCTGCCCCCAGCCCTGGCCCCAATCCAGCCCCAGCCCCAGCCCCCCACCCTCGCCACCAGCCCAGCCCCAGACTCAACCTCGGCCCCAGCCCAGCCCCAGTTCCAGCCCTGCCCCAGCCCTGCCCCTGCCCCGGACCGAGCCCCAGCCCCACCCCAGCCTCTTCCCCAGCCCTGCCCCAGCCCCAGCCCCACCCCCGACCCCAGCCCCGGCCCCAGCCAGCCCTAGCCCAGCCCTGCCACAGCCCCCGCCCTGCCCCCAGCCCCAGCCCTGCACAGAACCCAGCCCCAGCCCGGCCCCAGCCCTGCCCCGGCTCTGGCCCCAGCCCTGGCCCCAGCCCGAGCCCCTGCCCTCAGCCCCAGCCCCAGCCCCACCCTCGGCCCCAGGCCAGCCCCTGCAACAGCCCTGCCCCAGCCCAGGCCCAGCCCAGCCCCAGCCCCAGCCCCATTCACAGCCACAGCCCAGCTCCAGCCACAGCCCAGCCCCAGCCCTGGACCCAGCCCCAGCCAGCCCCAGCCCTAGCCCCAGCCCTGCCCCAGCCCAGCCCCAGCCCTGGACCCAGCCCCAGCCCAGCCCCATCCCCAGCCCTGCCCCAGCCTAGCCCCAGCCCCAGCCCAGCCCCACCCTGGACCCAGCCCTAGCCCCAGCCCAGCCCCAGCCCTGCCCCAGCCCAAGCCCCAGCCCCAGCCCCACCCTCAGCCCCAGCCCAGCTCCAGCCACAGCCCAGCCCCAGCCCTGGACCCAGCCCCAGCCCAACCCCAGCCCCCAGCCCTGCCCCAGCCCAAGCCCCAGCCCCAGCCCCAGCCCCACCCTCAGCCCCAGCCCAGCTCCAGCCACAGCCCAGCCCTAGCCCTGGACCCAGCCCCAGCCCAACCCCAGCCCCAGCCCCACTCCAGCCTCATCCCCAGCACAGGTCCAGCCCTGCCCCAGCCCAAGCCCCAGCCCAGCCCCATCCCTGCCCCCAGCCCAGCCCTGCCCCAGCCCCAGCTCTGCACCGAATGCAGCCCCAGCCCGGCCCCAGCCCTGCCCCAGCTCTAGCCCTGCCCTGCCCTCAGCCCCAGCCCCAGACCCAGCCCCACACTTGGCCCCAGCCCAGCTCCTGACACAGCCCGGCCCCGGCCCAGCCCCAGCCCCAGCCCAGCCCCTACCCTGGACCCAGCCCCAGCACAGCCCCAGCCCAGCCCCAGCCCTGCCCCAGCCCCAGCCCCAGCCCCAGCCCAGCCCTAGCCCAGCCCCAGCCCCACCCTCAGCCCCAGCCCAGCTCCAGCCACAGCCCAGCCACAGCCCTGGACCCAGCCCCAGCCCTGCCCCAGCCCTGCCCTCAGCCCAGCCCCAGCCCCAGCCCCACCCTGCACCCAGCCCCAGCCCCAGCCCAGCCCCAGCCCTGCCCCAGCGTAGCCCCAGCCCCAGTCCAGACCCTGCCCTGGACCCAGTCCCAGCCCCAGCCCAGCCCCAGCCCAGCCCCAGCCACCACCCAACCCGAGCCCTGCCCCCAGTCCTGCCCCAGCCCCACCCTGGACCCAGCCCCAGCCCCAGCTCAGCCCTAGCCCAGCCCCAGCCCCACCCTCAGCCCCAGCCCAGCTCCAGCCACAGCCCAGCCACAGCCCTGGACCCAGCCCCAGCCCAGCCCCATCCCCAGCCCTGCCCCAGCCCTGCCCTCAGCCCAGCCCCAGCCCCAGCCCGGCCCCAGTTCTGCCCCAGCCCCAGACCCAGCCACACCCTGCACCCAGCCCCAGCCCAGCCCCTACCCTGGACCCAGCCCCAGCCCAGCCCCAGCCCAGCCCCAGCCCTGCCCCAGCCCCAGCCCCAGCCCAGCCCAGCCCTAGCCCAGCCCCAGCCCCAACCCTCAGCCCCAGCCCAGCTCCAGCCCACAGCCCAGCCACAGCACTGGACCCAGCCCCAGCCCTGCCCCAGCCCTGCCCTCAGCCCAGCCCCAGCCCCAGCCCGGCCCCAGTTCTGCCCCAGCCCCAGCCCCACCCTGCACCCAGCCCCAGCCCCAGCCCAGCCCCAGCCCTGCACCAGCGTAGCCCCAGCCCCAGTCCAGACCCTGCCCTGGACCCAGTCCCAGCCCCAGCCCAGCCCCAGCCCAGCCCCAGCAACCATCCAACCCGAGCCCTGCCCCCAGTCCTGCCCCAGCCCCACCCTGGACCCAGCCCAGCCCCAGCCCAGCCCCAGCCCTGCCCCAGCCCCAGCTCAGCCCTAGCCCAGCCCCAGCCCCACCCTCAGCCCCAGCCCAGCTCCAGCCACAGCCCAGCCACAGCCCTGGACCCAGCCCCAGCCCAGCCCCATCCCCAGCCCTGCCCCAGCCCTGCCCTCAGCCCAGCCCCCAGCCCCAGCCCGGCCCAAGTTCTGCCCCAGCCCCAGACCCAGCCACAACCTGCACCCAGCCCCAGCCCCAGCCCAGCCCCAGCCCTGCCCTCAGCCCTGCCCCAGCCCCAGCCCGGCCCCAGTTCTGCCCCAGCCCCAGACCCAGCCCCACCCTGCACCCAGCCCCAGCCCCAGCCCAGCCCCAGCCCTGCCCCAGCCCCAGCCCCAGCCCCAGCCCCAGTCCAGACCCTGCCCTGGACCCAGTCCCAGCCCCAGCCCTGCCCCCAGCCCAACCCCAGCCCCACCCTGGACCCAGCCCTGCCCCAGCCTAGCCCCAGGCCCCGCCCAGCCCCTGCCCTGGACCCAGCCCCAGCCCCACCCCAGCCACATCCCCAGCCACAGCCCTGCCCCAGCCCCAGCCCTGCCCCAGCCTAGCCCCAGCCCCAGCCCAGCCCCTGCCCTGGAACCAGCCCCGACCCCACCCCAGCCTCATCCCCAGCCCAGGCCCAGCCCTGCCCCAGCCCAAGCCCCAGCCCCAGCCCCAGCCCCATCTGTTCCCCCAGCCCAGCCCAGACCCATCCCCATCTCTGCCCCTAGCCCAGCCCCAGCCCCAGCCCTGCTCCAGCCCAGCCCCAGCACCAGCCCAGCCCCAGCCACCGCCCAGCCCCAGCCCCAGCCCCAGCCCTGCCCCAGTCCCTGCCCCAGCCCAGCCCTGCTCCAGCCCAGCCCCAGCACCAGCCCAGCCCCAGCCCTGGACCCAGCCCCAGCACCAGCCCGCTCCCACTCCCAGCCCCAACCCCAGCCCCAGCCAAGCCCCACTCACGGCCCCATCCCCGGACCCAGCCCAGCTCCAGCCGCAGCACTGCCCCAGCCCCAGCCCTACCCCGGCCCAGCCCCAGCCCCAGCCCAGCCCCTGCCCTGGACCCAGCCCCTGCCCAGGACCCTGCCCCAGCCCAGCCCCAGCCCCAGCCCCAGCCCAACCCCAGCCCTGGACCCAGCCCCAGTCGCAGCCCCGGCCCCAGCCCACCCCCAGCCCCTCCCTGAGCCCCAGCCCAGCTCCAGCCAAAGCCCAGCCACAGCCCTGGACCCAGCCCCAGCCCCAGCCCAGCCCCAGCCCCAGCCCAACCCCAGCTCCAGCCCTGCCCCAGCCCAACCCCATCCCCAGCCCAGCCCCTGTCTGGACCCAGCCCCAGCCCCACTCCAGCCTCATCCCCAGCCCAGGTCCAGCCCTGCCCCAGCCCAAGCCCCAGACCCAGCCCCATCCCTGCCCCCAGCCCAGCCCCAGCCTCAGCCCTGCTCCAGTTCAGCCCTAGCCCTGTCCCTAGCCTCGGCCCGTGCCCCTGCCCCAGTCCCAGTCCTGCCCCATCCCAGCCCCCAGCCCCAGCCCTGCCCCCAGCCCAGCCCCAGACCCAGCCTGGCCCCAGCCCTGTCCCCAGACCCAGCCACAGCTCAGCCCCAGGCCCAGCCCCAGCCTAGCCCCAGCCCTGCCCCAGCCTCAGCCCCAGGCCTGACCTCAGCCCTGCTCCAGCCCTGGCTCCTTCCCCAACCCTGGCTCCAGCCCCAGCCCCAGCCCTGCCCAAGCCTTGGTTCCAGCCCTGCCCCAGCCCTGCACCAACCCAGCCCCAGCCCAAGGCCCAGCCTCAAGCCTAGTCCTGCCCCAGCCCTGGCCCCAATCCAGCCCCAGCCCCAGCCCCACCCTCGCCACCAGCCCAGCCCCAGACTCAACCTCGGCCCCAGCCCAGCCCCAGTTCCAGCCCTGCCCCAGCCCTGCCCCTGCCCCGGACCGAGCCCCAGCCCCACCCCAGCCTCTTCCCCAGCCCTGCCCCAGCCCCAGCCCCACCCCCGACCCCAGCCCCGGCCCCAGCCCAGCCCTAGCCCAGCCCTGCCACAGCCCCCGCCCTGCCCCAGCCCCAGCCCTGCACAGAACCCAGCCCCAGCCCGGCCCCAGCCCTGCCCCGGCTCTGGCCCCAGCCCTGGCCCCAGCCCGAGCCCCTGCCCTCAGCCCCCAGCCCCAGCCCCACCCTCGGCCCCAGGCCAGCCCCTGCAACAGCCCTGCCCCAGCCCAGGCCCAGCCCAGCCCCAGCCCCAGCCCCATTCACAGCCACAGCACTGGACCCAGCCCCAGCCCTGCCCCAGCCCTGCCCCAGCCTAGCCCCAGCCCCAGCCCAGCCCCCACCCTGGACCCAGCCCTAGCCCCAGCCCAGCCCCAGCCCTGCCCCAGCCCAAGCCCCAGCCCCAGCCCCACCCTCAGCCCCAGCCCAGCTCCAGCCACAGCCCAGCCCCAGCCCTGGACCCAGCCCCAGCCCAACCCCAGCCCCAGCCCTGCCCCAGCCCAAGCCCCAGCCCCAGCCCCAGCCCCACCCTCAGCCCCAGCCCAGCTCCAGCCACAGCCCAGCCCCAGCCCTGGACCCAGCCCCAGCCCAACCCCAGCCCCAGCCCCACTCCAGCCTCATCCCCAGCACAGGTCCAGCCCTGCCCCAGCCCAAGCCCCAGCCCCAGCCCCATCCCTGCCCCCAGCCCAGCCCTGCCCCAGCCCCAGCTCTGCACCGAATGCAGCCCCCAGCCCGGCCCCAGCCCTGCCCCAGCTCTAGCCCCAGCCCTGCCCCCAGCCCCGGCCCCTGTCCCAGCCCTGCCCCAGCCCCAGCCCTGCCCTGCCCTCAGCCCCAGCCCCAGACCCAGCCCCACACTTGGCCCCAGCCCAGCTCCTGACACAGCCCGGCCCCGGCCCAGCCCCAGCCCCAGCCCAGCCCCTACCCTGGACCCAGCCCCAGCACAGCCCCAGCCCAGCCCCAGCCCTGCCCCAGCCCCAGCCCCAGCCCCAGCCCCAGCCCAGCCCTAGCCCAGCCCCAGCCCCACCCTCAGCCCCAGCCCAGCTCCAGCCACAGCCCAGCCACAGCCCTGGACCCAGCCCCAGCCCTGCCCCAGCCCTGCCCTCAGCCCAGCCCCAGCCCCAGCCCCACCCTGCACCCAGCCCCAGCCCCAGCCCAGCCCCAGCCCTGCCCCAGCGTAGCCCCAGCCCCAGTCCAGACCCTGCCCTGGACCCAGTCCCAGCCCCAGCCCAGCCCCAGCCCAGCCCCAGCCACCACCCAACCCGAGCCCTGCCCCCAGTCCTGCCCCAGCCCCACCCTGGACCCAGCCCCAGCCCCAGCTCAGCCCTAGCCCAGCCCCAGCCCCACCCTCAGCCCCAGCCCAGCTCCAGCCACAGCCCAGCCACAGCCCTGGACCCAGCCCCAGCCCAGCCCCATCCCCAGCCCTGCCCCAGCCCTGCCCTCAGCCCAGCCCCAGCCCCAGCCCGGCCCCAGTTCTGCCCCAGCCCCAGACCCAGCCACACCCTGCACCCAGCCCCAGCCCCAGCCCAGCCCCAGCCCTGCCCTCAGCCCAGCCCCAGCCCCAGCCCGGCCCCAGTTCTGCCCCAGCCCCAGCCCCAGCCACACCCTGCACCGAGCCCCAGCCCCAGCCCAGCCCCAACCCTGCCCCAGCCCCAGCCCCAGCCCCAGCCCCAGCCCCAGTCCAGACCCTGCCCTGGACCCAGTCCCAGCCGCAGCCCTGCCCCCAGCCCAACCCCAGCCCCACCCTGGACCCAGTCCTGCCCCAGCCCTGCCCCAGCCCTGCCCCAGCCTAGCCCCAGCCCCAGCCCCATCTGTTCCCCCAGCCCAGCCTAGACCCCATCCCCACCTCTGCCCCCAGCCCTGCCCCAGCCCCAGCCCTA